>NC_056745.1:1497142146-1497444646 GCF_019279795.1 Protopterus annectens
TAAACCTACGATCTCCCATCCACTCACAAAGATTCCTCTTGAAGAGAGTCAATGAGGGACTCTGCCTAACCTGGACTGGGATTTTATTCCAGAGTGAAGGGAGCCTCTGGGTTATGAATCTGTCCCTCCAGCATGTCCTATTTATTTCAGTGCTGAGGTTCAAGTCTCTCGAGCGTGTAGCTCGATGGGATTTGGATTTTTTGAGGTGCAGCATGTCCCTTAATTCCGGGTTGGACATGGCTTTATATGTCAGGCACAGGTCGGCTCTGAGCAGGCGGTATGCCACTGAGTAGAGCTGGAGTTTCTTTAACCGGGCAGCATATGGCATCTGTTTGAGCCCTTTGATCCTCTTGGTGAGGTACTTTTGGGGTCTTTCCAGTTGCTGCAGGTGTTTGGTGAGGTACATCCCAAAAGGGTCATTGTACTCGATTATGGGCCTGATGAGGGATGAGTAAAAAGGCACGATGACCTCCCCTAATTTAGATGTGAATCCCTTCATGATTAGGTGGGCTATATAAAATGTTTTTCTAACCACTTTGGCCACGTGGTTGTCAAATGAGAGACTGCTATCAACTTGGGTCCCAAGGTCCCTAATTACTTCTTCTGTACTTAATGGATTACCACTTATGTGGTAATTTGTGGGCACTTTGTTTTTGCCAAAAGGGATGACTATACACTTTTTGGCATTTAGCTTGAGGCCATGGCTCTGGCACCAGTTGTCTGTTTCTATGAGGCCCTTTTGGAGGATGCTTGTGTCGGCTGGAGAGTCGATTATGGCACCCAGTTTGCAGTCATCTGCGAACTTGGTCAGCCACAGTCCTTCTGTGTTGGCCTGTACCTCCGAGAAATATATACCGAACAAGAGAGGTCCCAGGACTGAGCCTTGTGGGATGCCACTTGTAACTGGTTTGGAGTCTGACATGGCTCCAGCAATTCTAACCATGTGGGTTCTGTCCTTGAGCCAGTTTGCAACCCATCTAGTGACATAGGGGTTTATATTTAAGCTGGTGAGCTTATCTATAATGCCCAAGTGGGGTATTGTATCGAAGGCTTTTGCGAGGTCCAGGTAGGCTGTGTGGACCACCTTCCCTTCGTCAATGGCCTTGGTGACTGTTTTAAAGAAGTCGACCAGGTTTAAGAGGCAGGATCTGCCCTTAACAAAGCCGAACTGGGTAGGATTCAGTGTCTGTAGGTCCCCAATATCTTTATTTATGAGGTCCATGATGATCCTTTCCATAGCTTTGCAGACCAAGCTAGTCAGGCATATGGGGCGATAGTTTCCAGGGTCCATTGAGGAACCACCTTTGTGGAGAGGGACCACTGTTGCTGTACACCACTCTTTGGGTACATATCCTGTAGTAAGGCTGAGACTGAACAGTAGTTTTATGTTTGGGTTTAGCTCTTCTTGGAGTTCATGTAGGACGTAGCCCAGGACACCGTCTCATCCCATTGATGCTGTGTTTTTTGCTTTGGAGAGGGCAGCTCTTACCTGAGCATCTGAGATGTCAGGGGGGCAGCACTCTGCTGGGATAGATATTTGCCCTTTTGGTGGGGGGGGGGTTGCACTGAACCTGTCAGCTAGGATGTTGGCAATGTCTGTGGGTTTGGTGTATTTTTTGTCATTTTGGACTAATTCTGAGCATATCTGGGAATTCCCACCCAGGTTCCTAACATAACTAAAGAAAGCCTTGTGATTATCCTTAGTGTCCTGTGCAATTTTTCTCTCGAAGCTGGCCTTAGATGATTTTATGAGTGCCCTTAGTTTTTTGCTAATACTGATCAGAGATGTCTTCCCTTTTTGGGATTTTGCTCTATCATGTAGTAGCTTCCTCCTTCTATTGTATAGTTTGTTTATGGCTGGGGTCCATCAGACAGGACGTCTGCCTTTGGAGGATTGGGTCTTGGTTTTATTTGGGATTGCATGATCCATGCATTCTTGAAGGTGTTCATAGAATGCATTTATAAAGGATTCTGCGGTCTGGGCCGTATTTTCCACAGGCCCGGGGGCTTTGAAGGATTCCACCTCAGTTTTGAGGAGTGTGAAATTTGCTTTAGAGAAGTTTTTCACTGTGGTTTTCTGGGCAGGGGGTGGGGTCGGGATGTGAATATCCAGTGAGATCAGTTTATGGTCTGATCTTACCAGTGAGGAATACACTTCTGGTCTGGAGCATAGAGTCCCCATGTTGGTGATGATCATGTCCAGTATGTTTTCCCCTCTTGTGGGAGTGGTAACAAGTTATTCCATAGCATTTGAGTTTATGAATTCTAGGAACCTTTGGGCTAGGGTGTTGGAGCTAGAGTAATGCTCTCAGTCTATGTTTGGGTAGTTGAAGTCGCCCAATATAATGGTGTTTGGAGAGACCTTCATATTTTCCAGTGTTCTCAGGAAGGCTGAGTGGGGTTCCTGGGTTTGGGAGGGTGGTCTGTAGCAGGCTATAAACTGGAAGGCAGTTTTACCCACTGTTAGTTGCACATGGATAGTCTCTGATGCTTCGTGCTTTGTCACCAACCTGGAGGTGTGGGTATCTTTGATGAATATCGATACTCCCCCTCCTTTTGTGGTTCGGTACAAGTTTTGGGGCCGAAAAGCATGGTATGAGGTATAACCTGGTAGTGCTGGGGTGCTCTCGGGAGCCCTGAACCAGGTTTCTGTTACTGCACAGATATCAATGTTCTCCATGCTAAGGAGAGTTTTGAGTGCGTGCATCTTGAGGTTTAGACTTCTGGCATTGAGTAGCATTACTCTTAGTTTCTTATCCCTTGTGATACCTATGGAGGTGAGTTTGTCTTTTGAGCCTTGCCTAAAAAAGGCACTATGGGGGTAGCAAGAGCCTTTGCCAATATCCGAAAGCCCAGGGGTAACAGGTGCACATGGATAGTCCATAGCGAAGCATCATGGCTTGTCGAGCATATCATCCCAGGCTGGCAGGCATTGGATCCCCTTTGAATGACAGCAGTACTTAAACCAATTGTTGAAATTGATCATCTTGTCTTCATATTGTGGCATCATTCTTGGTGAGGGTAAGATGCTACTCAAGGTCAGGGTCATACTGGCCTAGGCTACATGCTCAGAGAGCTCCTCTATGTCTATTTTCATGTAGTCCAGGGAGGTACGTCTCAGGTCATTCACACCAGCATGGACAATGACTGAGTCATATTTGTACTTGCCTTGGAGTGACCTGAGTGCTTGTGTTATGTCGCGCATCCTAGCGCCCGACAGGCTGCTCATCGTGACCTTCTCCTTGTTCAGCCTGGTGAGTGGGACGTCAGTGTGCCTGACGATAGAGTCACCTATTACAAGTGTATCAGATGTGTTGTGTAGCCTTAAGGGCTGTGACTGTTTGGCACGCTGGCTTTGTGAGATATGTGTTGCACGTGTTTTGTTTTGGGGTAGCGGTTGCTTGGGTGTCTGCTTTGGAGGTCTCTGCTGCTTAGGCAGATCTTTATTTAGATCCTCTGAGTATGTTTTTGTGTGATTATGTGTTTGGTTTGCTGTCGTGGTAGGTCTATGTGAGACTGGAATTGTAGTGAGTGTGGTTTCCTTCTCCTCCTGACTGGTTATGCCAGTACTGAGTTCTGAGAGCTTAGCCTCCAGTTTGGCTATATGGTTGCATCTCTCACATGTGTTGGAATTTGTTGTGAGGAGGAGAGGGTTGTCTGTGTACATGAGGCAGTTGTAACATTGCCTCAAGATTCCCAGATTCACCAGCTGGACCGGAGATGAGATTGACAACTGACCTTTGGACATGCTAGAATAATATTGGGAATTCCTTTATAATTGAAAACAAGGGCCAATGGGGAGTGAGGGTGTAGTGCTTTTAATTTTTACTGCTGAAATATAATTGCTTTAGTGAGCGAGTGCCAGGTAACTTAAGTGCAATGTGTTACAGGTAACTTAAATGCAAAAATGACAAACAGTAACTTTCTTTCAAGTGAAACAAGGAAATAGGTACAGTAAGCAATGCAGATATCACTAGGGATCCACTGAAGCGCTGAGAAGCCACGTTTTAGGTGGAATTAGCGTTCCAGGGAAATAACAAGCAAACAAACAACAAGCATACAAACAAAGCTAGATTCAGCAGGCCTGGATCTAGTCTATGCTACAGCAAACAAGGTGTACCAGTTTCAGTAAGAAACAGTTCAAATATGCAGGCACTATAAACCTTTAACCAGAAATTCCCAGTTCAGAAGGGCAGGGAATTTCTAAATTGATGTTTTGTAATATCTATTACAAAACTTCATAGATATTATACAACTAGATATTGTAATATCTAAAACATCATTTCCAAGATGGCTGACAGAATGACCTCATCTAATCACTTAACTCTAGGCTCTCACAGTATCCCCCTTTGATGCTCAGACAAGAATTTAGCATAGATGGCTACAATATACATCTAGATGTTTATAGCAGTGCTATGGAGCCATGAAACAATTTCAGTATTTGCCCTGTTCTTTACAGAGGCTATTAAACAATGGCTTCTTCCATATGTACTGTATCTGGTCCTGTTCATCACTGTGGGATGCCATTTTAATGTCTTAACAGCTCAATTAAATTTCCATTATGTTTCTTAAAGTAAGATAGCTGGTTAACCTCTGCTCTTCCAGTGTTCTTGGTTACAGTATATACGTGTGTATTTCCTTTCTGTTCAACAGGACCTACTGTTGATACATTTTTCAACACTAGCAACTTTACAAATACATTTTGATATTCAAATACCATACAGTTCTAATACATTTGTAACATAAACATCTGTACAAATCAATTTGATATTCAAATGCCATACATTTCTAATGCATTTGTAACATAAACATCTGTACAAATCAGTTTGATATTCAAATGCCATACATTTCTAATGCATTTGTAACATAAGCATCTGTACAAATCAGTCTGATATTCAAATGCCATACATTTCCAAGACATTTGTAACACAACTATCTTGTACATATCAGTTAGATATTCAAAGGATCTCTTTTTCACAAAAACTCCAGCTATCTATGCTGGCACTACCCCATATTATCACAACTATTAAAAATAAAAACTCCACTGTTAACTAAAATTAACTTCTATCTCAAGGAATTTCTGTGTTCTCTCCTCGACTGTTAGCTGTTGTGGAATGCATATAGAAGGTTCACAGTTCCCAGGCCATACACAGTGATTTTGTCATTGCTTCTCCTTTACTGAAGCTTGGATTTATTCATACATTTCTTAAATTATTTATAATGTGGAGTCTTTTATTTTTAGTATAAGCAAAGCCTATTTTCAACAATTACTTAATTAAAGAGTCAGATATGTAATGCAAGGCGATTAAACAGAATCACGTTATAAATAATTATCCAAAGAACTAAGGAGAACAAGAATCGAGAGTTTTAATCGGTCTGAAGGAAGAACGCTGGATCGAATGCAATATAAATAAATGATAATATAATAATAACATACGAAGAATAAGGAGCCAGGTGATGTAATGAACCAAGGACCAAGTAATCCTAATTTTAGACAATGAGATAGAGAATGTCAGCAAGATGTGACTATATCCAATCAAGATTCAGGTCTATCCGTTTTCTGAAAACGTTTGCCTTGGTGATGTTCATGGTCAGAGCAGCCTTTTCAGGGTAAATGTGACAAACCTAAGATCAGGTTTTGGTTTGGCAATTACATCTCTATTGGGCACAAGTAGGCTGTAAGTTGTCCATCTCCCAGGCCTCTGCTTATAAAACTTCAACTCCCAAGCCCCTGCTTACACTTAACAAGGGTACCAGAACTTGTCAGAGATTTAGGATGCATGGCTAGGCTTAAAGAGACCCTTGTGGTTGTTAGTGAACCTATGATCCTATCAGCAACTGCTTCAGTCTCATTCTGAGTTTCCCAGGTATTTTCTTTCAGGACAGCAAAGTGATACAATTTCTGCAGTGTGTTATTAAATTATTACAGTTAGTGCTATCCCTTTTCCTCTGACTCTTCCCTTCCTTCACATGCATCCCTAAGCCATTTATTTCAGATGCTTCATCTTACTTGATTCCCAGCCAATTTTTTCACCCCATTATAAACTAGTTTTGTCCCCATATGTCCCCCTCATTATGTTTGCACCATTTCCCCAAAACTCTAGCTATTCCTGCTGCTGCCAACAGCACCTCTATTATTTTTCCTTCCTGACATTTATTATTTTCACTTCCCATTCCATAGAGCCAGAAGGCCCATGAGAATTATACTTTTTTCTTAGTGTCTCTTGCCACACATGTTGTATCCCCTCCATATTGTTGATCTCCCTTACATAAGCACCACGTTGATCCACTTACTCCAATACATATCCCCAAAATTCAGTATCGACATCCCCTTTCCCTTCTTAACTGAAGTGGCATTTTATACCATTTAGAAGGGAAGCATATTTTATACCTGGTCCATAAGCTCCACTCACCTTACAAATATCCCTGCTTCTGTCCAGAGCTTATTGTCACTTCATCTAGAGAATTCCTTTTCCTGCTTAAGCTGCAGTCTTCCCATAACCCCCTT
Source organism: Protopterus annectens (assembly GCF_019279795.1). NCBI lineage: Eukaryota > Metazoa > Chordata > Ceratodontiformes > Protopteridae > Protopterus > Protopterus annectens. The sequence continues at coordinate 1,497,148,655 of NC_056745.1, forward strand.
TCCCCCTTCAGCTCTTTCTCTCCTAATGTGTTGTCTGTCATCCTACTACTACTTTTCTTATAGGTTCATAGGTGTGTACTAGGCTAATGGCCCTGGAGCCTTTACAAGTCTAGCATATAGGATTAACCTGGCATTGTGCCACCCGACCTTAGTTTCCAGTGCCTCTGTCAAGTAGAGCAACTGAAGTGATCCCCCGGGGTGAATTATCTATTTCCCATCCACTCATTGAGATTTCTCTTGAAGAGGGCCAGTGAGGTGCTCTGTTTGACATGTATGAGAAGTCTATTCCATAGTAGGGGCAGTCTCTAGGTTATGAACCTGCCCCTCCAGCACGTTCTGTTGATTGTGGTAATGAGCTTGAGGTCTCTGGCGCATGTGGTGTGGAGGGATTGGGATTTCTTTAGATGTAGCATTTCTAACAGAGCTGGGTCAGACATGGCTTTGTAAGTCAAGCAGACATCGCTTCTAAGTAGGTGATATGAGACAGAGAATAGTTGGAGTTTTTTGAGTCTGTCCACATAGGACAAGTGTTTAAGGTCTAGGATCCTCTTTGTGAGTTACTTTTGTGGCCTCTCCAGTTGTTGCAGGTGTCTAGTGACGTACATGCCAAATGGGGCATTGTACTCAATGACTGGCCTAATGAGGGAAGAGTAGAGAGAGAGACAATGACCTCTTTCTTCCTGGATGCAAAACCTTTAATAATGAGGTGTGCCACATAGAAGGACTTTCTGACCACAGTGGTAATGTGGTAGTCAAAAGAGAGGTTGCTGTCAACCTGTGTTCCCAGATCTCTTATAGGTTCACAGGTTCATAGGTTCATAGGTTGGTACTAGGATATTGGCCCTAGGGCCTATACAAGCCTAGCCATAACAATTCCCTGGCTATTTTTCCCACAATATTTACTTCCCTGGACCCCTGTCTAGCTGTGCGACTGACGTGATGTCTGGGGTGAATTTCCTATCTCCCATCCAATTGTCAAGGTTCCTTTTGAAGAGGGCCAAAGAGGAGCTCTTTTTGACAAGTATGGGCAGTCTATTCCAGAGTCTGGGGAGTCTCTGGGTCAGGAACCTATCCCTCCAGCATTTTTTGTTCATTGTGATGACAAGGTTTAGATCCCTGGGATTTCTTTAAGTGTAGCATGTCCAACAGCTCTGGGTTTGACATGCCCTTGTATGTTAAGCAGAGATTGCCTCAGAATAGATGATATGTGACAGAGTATAAGTAGATTTTTTTTGATGGTCAGCACAAAGCATCTAATTTAGGCCTGAGATTCTTTTAGTGAGGTATTTCTGCGGCCTTTCCAGTTGTTGCAGATATCTTGAGAGGTACATACCAAATGCGGCATTGTATTCTATAATGGGTCTAATGAGGGATGAGTACAGTGGGACAATGACCTCCTTTTTTCTGGATGAAAAGCCCTTAGTGATTAGGTGTGCCACATAGAAGGTTTTCCTGACTGTTGTGGTGATATGGTTATCGAAGGTGAGACCACTGTCCACCTGTGTCCCTAAGTCTCTTATTACACTTTTGGTTTTTAGTGTATTGCCACCTATGTGGTAATTCACGGGTACATATTTTTTTCCCAAAAGGGATAAGTAAACATTTCTTGGCATTGAGCTTGAGCCCATGGTTCTGGCCCCAAGCATCTGTTTCTGTAAGGCCTTTTTGTAGAATATCCACATCATTTGGGGATTCAATAATGGCTCCCAGTTTGCAGTCATCTGTAAAGTTTGTTAGCCAGAATCCCTTAGTGTTGGCCTGTACTTCAGAGAAGTAGATGCCAAACAAGAGCGGTCCCAGGACTGAACCCTGAGGTACTCCACTTTTCACTTGTCTGGAGCTGGATTTGGAATTGGCAACTTTTACAGTCTGGGTTCTGTCAGTAAGCCAGTTGGCAACCCATCTAGTGACATAGGGATTAATGCCCAGCTTAGTAAGTTTATCTATGATTCCAGAGTGAGGATGGTGTTGAAGGCCTTGGCAAGGTTCAGATAGGCTGTGTGGACTGCCTTACCCTCATCCACAGCTCTGGAGACTGATTCAAAGAAGTCAATTAGGTTCAAGAGACAAGATCAGCCCTTCACAAACCCAAACTGGGTGGGGTCCAGTGTTTGAAGGTTGTCAATGTCTTTGTTTATAAGTTCCATGATAATACATTCCATGGCCTTGCAGATTAGGCTCGTCAGACTGAAGGGGCGGTAGTTCCCAGGATCCAAGGTGGATCCCCCCTTGTGGAGTGGGATAACTGTAGCTGTGCACCACTTAGTGGACATGAAGCCTGAGGTGAGGCTGTGATTAAACATGACACTTAGGTGTGGTGCCAGTTCATTTTGTAGTTCATGTAGTACACAGCCCGGGATGTTGTATGATCCCATGGATGCTGTATTCTTAGCTTTGGAGAGTGCAGTTTTTACCTGTGTGTCTGTTATTACCAGAATTTGATAATCTTTTGGTATTGAGATGGGCCTTTTAGGGGGTGAGAGGGGGGTGAAGTTGGCACTGAATCGATATGCCAGGATATTGGCAATATCCTTGGGATCAGTATATTTAATGTCATTCTGTTGTAGCTCAGAGCAGATCTGAGAATTGCCATTTAGATTCTTAACATAGCTATAGAATGCCTTGTGGTTGTCTTTGGAATCCTTGGCAATTTTATTTTCATAACTAGCTTTGGAGGATTTTATGAGGTATCTCAGCTTCTTACTAAGGCTGCTAAGAGAGTTTGTTGCATCCTGGGATTTTCCTCTTTTCTGCAGCAGTTTCCTTCTTTTGTTGTAAAGTTTGTTTATGGCAGGGGACCACCAGATTGGCTTCTTTTTTTGGAGGAGAGTGTCTTGGTTCTATTTGGGATGGCATGATAACATGCACAAGTGGATGTGTTCATACAGTGCCTTAGTGTAGGATTCAGCAGTTGAACTTTCAGTTTCCATCTGCATGGGTGTCATGAAGTTTGCCACTTCTGACTTGAGTAGCATGAAGTTAGCTTTAGAGAAGTTTTTTTTACGGAGGTTTCCTTACTAGGGGGTGGGGGAGGGATGTGGATGTCAAGGGTGATTAGTTTATGGTCAGACCTGACCAACGAGGGGGTGACCATAGGTGTGGAGCATTGATTTCCCATGTTGGTAATGACCAGGTCTAGGATATTGGATCCCCTGGTGGGACTATGGATTAGTTGATCAAGGGCATTGGAATTTATGAATTCCAAGAACCTTTGGGCAAAGGTGTTGATGCACAAGTAGTTTTCCTGATTAATGGCAGGGTAGTTGAAATCACCCGGTATTAGGGGTGTTTGCTTGTATCTTAATATTTGCCTGTATGTTTAGAAAGGTGTAGTGAGAATCTTGGGGCATGGTGGGGTTCTGTAGCAAGTTACAATTTGGATTGCAGTCTTACCTAGTGTTAGTTGCACCTGGAGAATGTCAGACACATTGTGTTGGGCAACTAGCCTGGTGGTTATAATGCCTTTTGTGTTCAATGGACTACCATCGATGTGGTAGTTCATGGGAACTGGGTTTTTCCCAAAATGGATGATGACACATTTTTTGGCTTTGAGCTTAAGGGCATGGTTCTGACACCAGTCGTTGGTCTCAGTGAGGCCTTTCTGTAGGATGTCAACATCACTTGGGGAGTTAATAATGGCTCCCAACTTGCAATCGTCTGCGAACTGTGTCAGCCAGAATCCCTTTGTGTTGGCCTGGACTTCTGAGAAGTAGATACCAAACAGGAGAGGACTCAGGACCGATCCCTGTGGTTCTCCACTAGTGACTGGTCAGCAGTCTGACTTGGAGTCAGCTACTTTCACACTGTGGGTTCTATCTGTTAGCCGGTTTGCAACCCACCTAGTGATATAGGGGCTGATGCCTAGCTTACTGAGTTTTTCTATGATTCCTGAGTGGGGAATGGTATCAAAGGCCTTGGCCAGATCAAGGTATGAACCGCCTTGCCTTCATCCACAGCTCTGGTGACTGACTCAAAGAAGTCAACCAAATTGAGCAGACATGATCTACCCTTCACAAAACCAAACTGCGTGGGATCCAGAGTTTGGATATTTCCTATGTCCTTGTTTATTAGGTCCATGATGATGCGTTCCATAACTTTGCATATCAGACTTGTCAGGTTAATGGAGCAATAGTTCCCAGAGTCTGTAGTTGCTCCTCCTTTGTGGAGAAAGATGATTATAGCAGTGCGCCATTCGGTAGGGACAAATCCTGAGGTGAGGCTGTGATTGAACAGGGCACACAGGTGAGGTACCATTTCACTCTGCAGTTCATGTAGAAAACAGCCAGGGATATTGTCAGGTTCCACAGAGGCTGTATTCTTGGCCTTGGACAGTGCTGTTTTAACATGTGCAGCAGTAATACTGGGTGCTTGGCAATCTACTAGTATTGTAATTGGTCCTCTTGGGGGGTAAAGTTGGCACTGAATCTGTTGGCCAGTATATTGGCAATATCTGTTGGCTCAGTATAGGAGGTACCATTGTGCAGTAGCTCAGAGCAAATCTGGGTATTGCCATGGAGGTTCTTTACATAACTATAGAAGGCCTTGTGATTGTCTTTACTATCTGCTGCAATTCTGTTTTCATAGCTAGCTTTAGAGGATTTGATGAGGGATCTCAACTTTTTGTTGAGGCTGATGAGAGAATTTTTCCAGTCTTGGGATTCCACCTTATTCCACATCAGTTTCCTCCTTCTGTTGTAGAGTTCGTTTATGGCAGGAGACCACCAGATTGGCTTATTTTTTTTGGAGGAGAGCGTCTTGGTTCGATTGGGTATGGCGAGATCCATGCATTTGTGTACGTGTTTGTACAGTGCACTGGTGTATAATTTGGTGGTCTTGCAACTATTCTCCATTTGCATGGGTGCTGTGAAGTTAGCCATCTCTGTTCTTAGGAGCCCAAAGTTAGCTTTGGAGAAGTTTTTCATGGTGGTTACCTTTCTGGTGGGGGTGGGGGGGGGGGGTGGGAGGGTTGTGGATTTCCAAAGTGATTAGCTTGTGGTTGGATCTAACCAGGGAGGAGTTGACTACTGGTGTAGAGCAGTGGTCACCCATGTTAGCAATGACCAGGTCAAGGATGTTGCTACCTCTAGTGGGGGTAAGAATGAGCTCATCCAGGGCATTGGAATTAATGAATTCCAGGAAACATTGGGCAAGTGTATTGGTACATGAGTAGTTTTCCCAGTTAATGGAGGGGTAGTTGAAGCTGCCCAGTATGAGAGTGTTAGGCTGGACCAAAATATTCTCCAGGGTGCTTAGGAACGTGGAGTGAGTGTCTTGGGACATGGTTGGGGACAAATAACAGGCTATGACCTGAATCGCTGTCTTACCCAATGTTAGCTGGACCTGAAATATCTCTGATGCGTTATGTTGGGTTACCAGTCTGGAGTTGTGTGCATCCTTTATGAATATGGAAACACCACTGCCTTTGGAGCTTTGGTCCAAGTTCTGGGGCCAAAAGGTGTGGAATGAGTTATAGCCTGGTAGTGCAGGGGTGCTTTCTGCTGCCTTGAACCAGGTCTTTGTTACAGAACAAATGTCGATAATATCCATTTTAAGGAGTGCTTCGAGTGAGTGCAGTTTGAGATTTAGACTTCTAGCATTGAGCAGCATGCCCCTCAGACAGCATTTGTTTGTAGCTGTTATAGTGGTAATTTGGACTTTGGAACACCACCTAAAAAGGCACTATAGGGGTGGCAAGAGCCTTGGCCAGTATCCGGAAACCCAGGGGTGACAGATGCAGGCCATCTCTGGAAAAGCATCGAGGTCTGTCAATTATGTCATCCCAGGCAGACTGAATCCCCTTAGAATGACACCAGAAACTTAGCCAATTGTTGAAATCAATCATTTCTGCTTGTACTGTGGTATCATTCTGAGTGATGGTAGGATACTACTCAGGGCTAGGGTCATATCCACCTGGACTAAATAATCTGAGACCTCCTCCATCTCTCTTTCCATGTAGTCCAGGAAGGTACGGCTCAGGTCATTCACACCCACATATACAATGACAGAGTCATATTTTTACCTGTTGTTGAGGGACCTGAGTGTGTATGTTATGTGCTGGATCCTGGCACCTGACAGGCAGCTGACTGTTACTTTCTCCTTATTCAACCTAGTGAGTGGGACATCAGTGTGCCTCACTATCGAGTCACCTATAACTAGTGTGCCGGGCATGCTGTTTTGCCCTGGGGGCTTTGGTTGAGTGGCACACTGTTTTGAAAAGTTATGTGTGTTGTGATTAGTGTTGTGTTGTGGTGGTCGAGTGCATTTCTGCCTTGCAAGTTTCTGTTGTCTGGGTAGATTTTTATCGAGAGACTCCGTGAAGGTGGGTGTGTGGTTTGTGTTTTTATGTGAAGGCAGTGCTGGTGTGTGTTCTGGAGGGCTATGTGTTCCATGTGGTGTGGTGCAAGTGTTGACCTTCTCCTCTTGACCAGCTATTCCAGTCTTGCATGGAGAGTGCGTGGCTTCCAATTTGGATATATAAGTGTATCTCTCACAAGTCTGAGTGTTGGGAGGTAAGAGGACAGGGTTGTCAGTGTACATGAGGCAGTTGCTACATTGCCTCAGGATGCCCAAGTTCACCAGGTTAATAGGAGAAAGCACAGGCAACTGACCTTTAGACATGCCTGCAGGGGTGGGCATTAATAATAAGTACTGGAGCTGTTTCCTTGTAGAAGGTTTAGTGCTGGTAGCAGTCTTGTGTGCTACAGTAATTGCTACAAGAAGTTTGGTAAAGTGCTAGACTAATAAGCTAGTAAAAGTGCAGGAGAGGAGAGAACTAGTAGCTCTAAGGGAAAATTTGAAGAGCAGACTTTGGCACCTCTCAGAAGCTTACAAACAGTCCTGAATACAGCAAATCTGTATCTGGACTAGACTAGTTACAGGAAAGGCGGGGAAATAAGTGCAATGATGACTTTTAAACCAGAAAGTTGAAAGAGATGGAAAAACTGTCCAAACAGCCAATAAAGTACAATTTCTGGGACAGAAATCACTCCTCTTGTGGCAGATAGGCTATTTAGTGCTTACCACTCCCACCGACAAGCTAGAAGGCTTCCCTCCAACACAGAGAAGCTTGGGGGGGCTCAGAAGCTTACAAACAGTCTTGGATAGGAAAAATCTGTATCTGGACTAAACTAGTTATAGGAAAGGTGGGAAACAAGTGTAAATGCAGGCTTTAAACCAGAAAGTTGAAGGAGATGGAAAAAAGTGTTCAAACGGCCAATAAGCTACAATTTCTGGGCCAGACACAACTCATCTTGTTGTAGATAGGCTACCTAGTGCTTTCCTCTCCCACTGATAAGCAAGAAGGCTTCCCTCAAAACAGAAAGGCTTGGGGGACTCAGAAGGTTACATACAGTCCTGGATACAGCAAATCTATATCTGGACTAGAATAGTTACATGAAATGTGGGAAACAAGTGCAAACACAGGCTTTTAAACCAGAATGTTGAAGGAGACGGAAAAAACTGTCCAAACGGCCAGTGAACTACAATTTCTGGGCCAAAAAACACTCCTCTTGTGGTAGATAGGCTACCTAGTGCTTACCAGTCCCACTGACAAGCTAGAAGGCTTCCCTCCAACACAGAAAGGCTTGGGGGGCTCAGAAGCTTACAAACAGTCTTGGATACAGCAAATCTATATCTGGACTAGACGAAGTTACAAGAAAGGCAGGAAACAAGGTTAGAATTATTTTTATTTATTTATTTTTTTATTAAAGAAAAGCAGCTAAAACAGCACTAAAACAATTCAAGTGCAGTGCAAGCTAGCACACTTGAGTGTGTAGCAATATTAAAGCAAATACAGTTTAAATAAATGGAATTTATTCAAACTGTATTCTGAACTGAATTCAATTATCGTTTTAATCTTATCCCACTCTTCATTCTCTCCCTTTCTCCCCTCCCTCCCACTCTTCATTCTCTCTCTTTCTCCCCTCCCTCCCTCTCTTCATTCTCTCACTTTCTCCCCTCCCTCCCACTCTTCATTCTCTCCCTTTCTCCCCTCCCTCCCACTCTTCATTCTCTCCCTTTCTCCCCTCCCTCCCACTCTTCATTCTCTCCCTTTCTCTCCTCCCTCCCACTCTTCATTCTCTCCCTTTCTCTCCTCCCTCCACTCTTCATTCTCTCTCTCCCTCCTCCCACTCTTCATTCTCTCCCTTTCTCTCCTCCCTCCCTCTCTTCATTCTCTCCCTTTCTCCCCTCCCTCCCACTCTTCATTCTCTCCCTTTCTCTCCTCCCTCCCACTCTTCATTCTCTCCCTTTCTCCCCTGCCTCCCACTCTTCATTCTCTCTCTCTCCCCTCCCTCCCTCTCTTCATTCTCTCACTTTCTCCCCTCCATCCCGCTCTTCATTCTCTCCCTTTCTCCCCTCCCTTCCACTCTTCATTCTCTCCCTTTCTCCCCTCCCTCCCACTCTTCATTCTCTCCCTTTCTCCCCTCCCTCCCTCTTCATTCTCTCTCTCTCTCCCCTCCCTCCCACTCTTCATTCTCTCCCTTTCTCTCCTCCCTCCCACTCTTCATTCTCTCCCTTTCTCCCCTCCCTCCCACTCTTCATTCTCTCTCTTTCTCCCCTCCCTCTCTTCATTCTCTCACTTTCTCCCCTCCTCCCGCTCTTCATTCTCTCCCTTTCTCCCCTCCCTCCCACTCTTCATTCTCTCCCTTTCTCCCCTCCCTCCTAATCTTCATTCTCTCTCTTTCTCCCCTCCCTCCCTCTCTTCATTCTCTCACTTTCTCCCTCCCTCCCACTCTTCATTCTCTCCCTTTCTCCCTCCTCCCACTCTTCATTCTCCCTTTCTCCCTCCCTCCCACTCTTCATTCTCTCCCTTTCTCTCCACCCTCCCACTCTTCATTCTCTCCCTTTCTCTCCTCCCTCCCTCTTCATTCTCTCTCTCTCCCTCCTCCCACTCTTCATTCTCTCCCTTTCTCCCCTCCTCCCACTCTTCATTCTCTCCTTTCTCTCCTCCCTCCCACTCTTCATTCTCTCCTTTCTCCCTCCTCCCACTCTTCATTCTCTCCCTTTCTCCCTCCCTCCCACTCTTCATTCTCTCCCTTTCTCCCCTCCCTCCCACTCTTCATTCTCTCCCTTTCTCCCCTCCCTCCCACTCTTCATTCTCTCTCTCTCCCCTCCCTCCCACTCTTCATTCTCTCCCTTTCTCTCCTCCCTCCCACTCTTCATTCTCTCTCTCTCCCCTCCCTCCCACTCTTCATTCTCTCCTTTCTCTCCTCCTCACTCTTCATTCTCTCTCTCTCTCCTCCCTCCCACTCTTCATTCTCTCCCTTTCTCTCCTCCCTCCCACTCTTCATTCTCTCCCTTTCTCCTTTCCCTCCCACTCTTCATTCTCTCCCTTTCTCCCTCCCTCCCACTCTTCATTCTCTCCCTTTCTCTCCTTCCTCCCACTCTTCATTCTCTCCCTTTCTCCCCTCCCTCCCACTCTTCATTCTCTCCCTTTCTCTCCTCCCTCCCACTCTTCATTCTCTCCTTTCTCCCTCCCTCCCACTCTTCATTCTCTCCTTTCTCCCTCCTCCCACTCTTCATTCTCTCCCTTTCCCTCCTCCCACTCTTCATTCTCTCCCTTTCTCCCTCCCTCCCACTCTTCATTCTCTCCCTTTCTCCCTCCCTCCCTCTTCATTCTCTCCTTTCTCCCTCCTCCCACTCTTCATTCTCTCCTTTCTCCCCTCCCTCCCACTCTTCATTCTCTCCCTTTCTCCCCTCCCTCCCACTCTTCATTCTCTCTCTCCTCCCACTCTTCATTCTCTCCTTTCTCCTCCCTCCCACTCTTCATTCTCTCCCTTTCTCTCCTCCCTCCCACTCTTCATTCTCTCTCTCTCCCCTCCCTCCCACTCTTCATTCTCTCCCTTTCTCCCCTCCCTCCCACTCTTCATTCTCTCCCTTTCTCCCCTCCCTCCCACTCTTCATTCTCTCCCTTTCTCCCCTCCCTCCCACTCTTCATTCTCTCCCTTTCTCTCCTCCCTCCCACTCTTCATTCTCTCTCTTTCTCCCTCCCTCCCACTCTTCATTCTCTCCTTTCTCCCCTCCTCCCACTCTTCATTCTCTCCCTTTCTCCCCTCCCACTCTTCATTCTCTCCCTTTCTCCCTCCTCCCCTCTTCATTCTCTCCCTTTCTCCCCTCCCTCCCACTCTTCATTCTCTCCCTTTCTCCCCTCCCTCCCACTCTTCATTCTCTCCCTTTCTCCCCTCCCTCCCACTCTTCATTCTCTCCTTTCTCCCCTCCCTCCCACTCTTCATTCTCTCCCTTTCTCTCCTCCCTCCCACTCTTCATTCTCTCTCTCTCTGCCCCCCCCCCCTCTTCTTTCTTTCCCTTTCTCTCCTCCCTCCACTCTTCATTCTCTCTCTTTCTCCCTCCCACTCTTCATTCTCTCCTTTCTCCCCTCCCTCCTACCCTTCATTCTCTCTCTTTCTCCCCTCCCTCCCACTCTTCATTCTTTCCCTTTCTCCCCTCCCTCCCACTCTTCATTCTCTCCCTTTCTCCCTCCTCCCACTCTTCATTCTCTCCCTTTCTCCCTCTCTCCCTCTTTTCATTCTCTCCTTTCTCCCCTCCCTCCCACTCTTCATTCTCTCCTTTCTCCCTCCCTCCCACTCTTCATTCTCTCACTTTCTCCCTCCCTCCCACTCTTCATTCTCTCCCTTTCTCCCCTCCTCCCACTCTTCATTCTCTCCCTTTCTCCCTCCCTCCCACTCTTCATTCTCTCCTTTCTCCCCTCCTCCCACTCTTCATTCTCTCCTTTCTCCCCTCCCTCCCACTCTTCATTCTCTCCCTTTCTCCCTCCCTCCCACTCTTCATTCTCCCTCTCTCCGCTCCCTCCGACTCTTCCTTGTCTCCCTTTCTCCCCTCCCTCCCACTCTTCATTCTCTCCCTTTCTCTCCTCCCTCCCACTCTTCATTCTCTCTCTCTCTGCCCCCCCACTCTTCATTCTCTCCCTTTCTCCCCTCCCTCCCACTATTCATTCTCTCCCTTTCTCCCCTCCCTCCCACTCTTCATTCTCTCTCTCTCTGCCCCCCATTCTTCATTCTCTCTCTCTCTCTACCCCCTAACCTACCCATGTGCTCTGTTTTCCATCTTGCCTCTGCCTAGCTGCTCTTTTAGGCACCTTCCTATTCTTCCAGAAAAGAAAACCAACCCTCTTTCACCACCAAACACTTTTTGCAGTTCCTCAAACACTCGAATCACCCCTGACACCCTATTTCCTTCAGCATTTAAAATGTCCTTTACCTGCTTCTTTTTCCATTCTTACTTCCCTTTTATTCAACAGTCTAATTTGCCTTGCATTCATGTTCTCATAGCAGTAGATTTTCTTTGTTCATTTCAGACAGTGCTTCCTCCATAGTCTCCTCATATACCTATGTGTGCCCCTTTCTATCCCTATATAACCCATCTGTTCATCTATATTTCCCATTCTACTCAGTATCCATTTAAATAGCCATTTTTCAGCCATCTTACATTTTGTGATATGTTCATACCTTCTAAATATCTTGCAAAATAACATTCAACCTACCTTTTGCAATCCTTCATTTCTCATACAAATGTATCTCAATGAGCCTGAATCATTTTCAAAATGTTCTTCTGAAGTATTATGCCTATATTCCCGCCCATGTAAATTATATGTGGGTGAATCATTTACTTATTACGTCAAACCTCTCATACTCCAGTCATCCAATAATGTAGCTCACTAGTCCTTTGTTTCGGCTCCTTCCAATTCCTTTTCCTTGTCTCTTAAACTGTCTATACACCTTCAAGCCTAAGTACTACTCTCCCAGCAAACAAAGCATGCCTATCATTTCCCTGTCACCGTTTCCTACTCTTTTCACCACTGACTTGTTGAGATGATAGTGCTACCCTAATACCCCCCCAAACTCCTTGAATATCCTTGCCACCCTGGCAACTGGTATTATATGTCTTCCAGGAAGCTTATGGAATCATCTGAATAAGGCTTCCCTTGTCCTATGTGTCTCCTTCCTTTAAAGCCTTTTGCATCTGCTGTACAAGCCATTCAATCCCCAAAAAGAAGATGGTCACTGGATCAACCTCGTTTTGTACCACTTTTCAAGTCTACCCATTCTAACCTACTGTCATTAACCAGTACCCTAATCCACAGACATCTATATAATGCATTTACTCACTTGTTTCAACTACCCTTTCTAACCACCTGCTCCAAAACATTAAATGGTTAATCTCACCCTATACTGTCAAATGCTTTATAAATATACATCAAAACCACTCAAGCCTTTCACTGCACCTTTAACTTAACCCAGTCAATGCAATGAATTAGCATCCTTCCATTTATAAAACATACCTGCTCTCCACAATTAACTCTGATAACACCTCCTCTATCCTTCTGTTTGGTATCCTTGCAAATATTTTGACATTCTCATTACATAATGATATGACATGACAGCTCCCTCGTCATTTATAGCTCAGTTTATTTTACAAGCTGTCACTATTGTCACCTCATTCATGCATATCAAATATGGCAGCTCCCATTCATCTGTCTTGTCACTAAATGTCCCCACCATCCCCTCTCCTACCGGTATCTCCAAATGCATGTAAAGTTCCACTGGGAAACTATCAGTACCCCTGCATTCCCTCTCTTTAAATACTTGTCTTCATTACTTCACTCCAACCTAACCTTCTACTCACTTTATTTCCTATTATTCTCTATGACTGTCCCTTCACATATTACCTTTCCTAAAACTACCCTTTCTTAATCCTTATACAGTCTGTCATAATATTTACTAAAATCTTTCTTTATTATTCCAGAGTTTGTTATTACACCTTTATCTATGGAATTTACCATTCTCACCCATAACTTCTTCTGATCTTTTAACATCCAGCATAACAATTTGATATCAACCTGACATCTCCCCACAGTTCTGCCTCCTTCTCTCCACATTCATCTGAAACAATGAGCCCTTCAATGACTTCAAAGCCATCTTAATATAGTCCATTTTCTCCAGTAATCATTCCCCTAGCTCAAGAACCCTGAACATTGCAGCTATCTCAATCTTCTGTTTCTAGTCCATCCATTTTCACCCCCTTTTTCTACTCAAGCTACCCCTCTGCATCATTCTTCTTCTTCCCCATACTACATTCACTAATCTCCCACCCCCTATCCTTTTTAACATTCTTCCACCAAAATGTGCTTTATCCTTATATGCAACCACTTAAGGTGATGACCTCCCCTCTAGTGCCACAGAGTCCATCTCTAAGTCCAGCATAACTAAACTATGATCCAATAATTCTCTCCTTCACCTGCTTGTAAAACTCTCTATTATTCATTAACTGTTACTTTGTGTTCCAAAAAAAATCTTACCTACTAAACTGATACCCATCCTGTCTTGGAAATATACATCCCCTTTCTAGTCCTTTCTATCTCCACACATCAGTCAGGTCACACCTCATTTACTATCCAGATCCTTTTTGATAACCCCTGATGAACCCCAGCCTCCTCAAAAATCTATCCTCAACTGTGTTAATACCAAATTAAAATACCCATTACTAACTTATTGTCCTTCTGTTTCATTCTTTAAGGATTTGTGAAACAATTCCTCACTGCTTCTTTCCTTTCCTAATCTGATCCTGAAAACACTGCCATAGTCATCACCTTAGCTTCTCTCACCTACCTACCCAATATGCCCATCTTATTCCATCACAAATTGTACTATTTAACTTTTTCCACTTGAGCCTTTCTCGTGACTATACTTACCTCTTGTTTCCCTATATCCCCCTATATGTACCCATTTTAACCACCTGAACCCCCTAACAACCTCTTTAACTTTAATATTTCTTTCCTTCATCACTTCACTTCCTGTATCATAATCATATTCAGTCTCTCCCTCACTCTCTCTCTCTCTCTTATGATCATAGTTATTACCCTGTCTCTTCTTGTGAGGATCCCCAGCTCCATATTCCAGGTGGCAAAATGCAATCCCAATATCTTCTCACTCACCCAAGAAGGGTTAGGCCCAAGGGATTCTTGACCATAGGACACCTCTCCATCTACACACCAATCCCAGGACAGCACAACAGATTCACCCTCCTCTGTCATTGCAATTGGCTATTAAATTTCAACTCCTGGCAGCTCCCTCTTCTAGCACCAAAAATACATTTTCTAATTACCACTTATAAACATCTGCTAACACAGCATTTAGAAAGCATAGTTTCTTTATGAACATTTACTACATAGCCCACAAGTCCCTCAGCTACTGTAAATCTCCCGTAAATGAAAAATAAAAGTACTCAGTAAAGCTGTAGCAATTCCACCACAACGTTTGCACTCAGCACATTTGTCTGATACCTCTGTTCCACATGACTAAGACCCTCCAATTTTTCATTACCTATGGGGTACGCCCAACAGTTTGACATGTATACCCAGTGTTCTCAGCTGTCTTTGATCTGGCCTTCAGCCTTTGCAGACCTGTAATACAAAATGTTTGCAACATTGAATACAACTCTAATAGTCCCCCTTCTTTACAGCAGTCCATTTAAGGTAACAGCTTTTAACACTTTACATTTAGCCAGTTTTGATGTACACTGACATTTTTATGCTATTTCTTTTTATCTTTAAACAAATACAATGGCTGTATCAAAATACTGGTCTATTTTTACAATCACTAAAGTTGACCGCTTAGTCATCCGAATACTTCAGCATTCATCTGTGTCTTAGAATGGCATTTCCATTACAAATATGAATAACGGTAGTCAGACTGCTTGCATAGTCAATCAACTGTAATCACATGAAACCTTTTAAGTTAATAAAATATAAGCTGACAACTTTTCCATACTGCCTAGCCATACAACCTGGGCTTACAAGGCATATACTCACCCCCTTTTCCTTTGTTGTCATTAGGGCTTGGGTAGAATGTTGGACAGTGTCCAGGGGGGGGGTCCCTTTTCTCTGTCCTTTAAATTCCTCTCCATTTTCATCTTCCTTCATCACCACGCTCTACTCACGTCATACACTATTCCTTCATTCTGCGTCTCACTGTTGGTCCATGGTGCTTAAAGAAGAAACAAATCTTCAAGCAGTGCAAAGCAACTCACTTCCCCTTCCTCCACATTGTTAATTATCTGCTCGTTTCATGTCAGCTGGCTAAGCGATATCTCCTGATTTTGGAGTCTCCTTTAACAGTGATCTGGTCTATATATTTAGTAGATCCCTTCTAGAATGTTGTCTCCCAATGCGGTCTTCCAGTTTCTTCCTATATACTTTGCCTTTTTCCACTTTTCTTCATCCAGCTCTCACTGTCAGAATCGTTCCATGACCTCTAGGCCATTCCAAGGCCTCCTTAGATGCTGTTCATTGTTTAATAGAGATCTGTGTCTATTAATTCTGCTTCCTTCCTATGCCCCTGTGATGATGGCATTAGTCTGACACATCCTCCCTTCATTGACTTCAGTGTCAGGTTTCCTGGACCACTCATACGCACATGTGCCTATACAGCATGTTATTTCCTGCTAGTCTGATCTCGACACATTTCATCCAATCCTTATTCATCTGTATCCCTAACATCTGAAACCCCTATTAGAGTGCAATCTGCTTTAACAACCAATCTCTATGTCAATAAATGTGCAGCTTTACTATTAATTGTAGGAGTTTGTCTGTACTAACTGATGAGCCCACGCTCTGAGTATAATTCACCTGACAGCCTAAGTACAAAACATCAGCCAAGCTGTCCATTAATCAGCTCTCTGTGGAGTCCACTGGGGCTTCCTCTTTCACCCCCCCTCCAAGTATTCATACATTTTCACGATGAGTCCAGCTCTGCATGTCTTCACACTCTGCTATTAAGCCATCTGGTGGAAGATGGTTTAATAGCACCCCCACGACTTACTCCAGTGTTACTGGGGCCAGTCTTAGGTTCATAGGTTCATAAGTTTATACTAGGCTATCTGCCCTAAGGCATTTATAAGCCTAGCCCAAATTTTTGTGGCTTACGCCACCCCTTATATGAAAAAATACTGTGCCCATTAGTTTGTTGTGCCTCTGTCCAGCAGTGACACAGAGATGATTCCCGGGATAAACCTACGATCTCCCATCCACAGGTCAAGATTTCTCTTGAACAGAGCCAGCGAGGTGCTCTGCCTCACATGGATCGGGAGTTTATTCCACAGCATAGGGAGTCTCTGAGTGATAAATCTATCCCTCCAGCACGTCCTATTTATATCCGTGCTAAGGTTTAAGTCACTTGCTCTAGTGGTTTTGGTGGATGTGGATTTTTTGAGGTGGAGCTTGTCCATTAATTCCGGGTTGGACATGGCCTTGTATGTCAGGCACATGTCACCTCTGAGCAGATGGTATGCAACTGAATAGAGCTGGAGTTTCTTCAATCTGGCAGCATATGACAGATTTTGGAGTCCCTTTATCCTTTTGGTGAGGAACTTTTGGGGTCTCTCCAATTGCTGCAGATGTCGGGTGAGATACATCCCGAATGGGGCATTGTACTCGATCATTGGTCTGATAAGTGAAGAGTACAGGGGAACAATGACCTCACTAGATCTGGATGTGAATCCCTTCATGATCAGGTGGGCAATGTAGAAGGTCTTTCTAACCACTTTAGCAACGTGAGTGTCAAAAGAAAGGCCACTGTCAACCTGGGTCCCCAGGTCCCTGATAACCTCTTCTGTGCTTAGTGGATTGCCACCTATATGGTAGCTTGGGGTTACCTTGTTTTCCCGAAGGGTATGACTATACATTTTTTGGCGTTTAACTTCAGGCCATGGCTCTGGCACCAGCTATCTGTTTCCGTGAGTCCCTTCTAAAGGATATCCGTGTCCGATGCACTTTCCACTATGGCGCCCAGTTTGCAGTCGTCTGCAAACTTTGTCAGCCAAAGTCCTCCCATGTTGGCCTGTACTTCTGAGAAGTAGATGTCGAACAATAGGGGGCCAAGGACCGAGCCCTGTGGAACACCACTTGTGACCGGCTTGGAGTCTGACATAGCGCCAGCAACTCTAACCCTGTGGGTTCTGTCCTTAAGCCAGTTTGCAACCCATCTTGTGACATATGGGTTTACATTTAAGCTGGTAAGTTTTTCTACAATACCCGAGTGGGGTATTGTGTCGAAAGCCTTTGCAAGGTCAAGGTAGGCTGTATGGACTGCCTTTCCCTCATCAATGGCCTTGGTGACTGTTTCAAAGAAGTCGACCAAGTTCAAAAGGCATGATCTGCCCTTGACGAAGCCAAACTGGGTCGGGTCCAATGTCTGCAAGTCCCCTATATCTTTGTTTATGAGCTCCATTATGATCCTCTCCATAGATTTGCAGACTAGACTTGTTAAGCTTATGGGGCGGTAATTACCAGGGTCCATAGAGGCACCACCTTTGTGGAGTGGGACCACAGTTGCCGTACGCCACTCCTTGGGCACGTATCCTGTGGTAAGGCTGAGATTAAACAGCTGCCTTATGTGCGGGTTTAATTCCTCATTTAGCTCGTGTAGCACACAGCCAGAGACACCATCCGGTCCCATTGATGCTGTGTTTTTAGCTTTAGAGAGAGCAGCTTTCACCTGTGCATTTGAGATGTCTGGGAGGCTATACTCTGCTGGGATAGTTATCTCTCCTTTAGGGGGGGAGAGGGGGGTGAAGTTTGCACTGAACCTGTCTGCCAGTATGTTGGCAATGTCTGTGGGTTCAGTGATTTTTGTATCATTTTGGACTAATTCTGAGCATATCTGGGAGTTTCCACCCAGGTTCCTAACATAGCTGAAAAAGGCCTTATGATTGTCCTTTGAATCCATGGCAATTTTTCTCTCAAAATTGGCCTTAGTTGATTTTATGAGTGCTCGTATTTTTTTACTAATAATGATCAGGGGTGACTTCCCTTTTATGGATTTTGTTCTATCATGTAATAGCTTTCTCCTCTTATTGTAAAGTTTGTTAATGGCTGGGGTCCACCAGACTGGACGTTTGCCCTTTGTGGAAAGAGTCTTGGTTTTATTTGGGATTGCCTGATCCATGCAGTCCTGGAGGTGTTCATAGAAGGCATTTGTAAGGGCTTCCGCAGCTTTGGTTGTGGTTTCCACTGGCTCAGGGGCCTTGAAGGATACCACACCAGTCTTGAGTAGTGTGAAGTTTGCTTTAGAGAAGTTCTTCACTGTGGTCTTTTTGTTTGGGGTGGGGGCGGGATGTGGATTTCCAGTGAGATTAGTTTATGATCAGATCTCACCAATGAGGGATATACTTCCAGTGTGGAGCATTTTGTCCCCATGTTTGTGATAATGAGATCTAGTATATTTTCTCCTCTCGTGGGAACAGTGACTAGCTGTTCCATGGCATTTGAATTTATGAACTCCAGGAACCGTTGGGCTAGAAAGTTAGGGCTTGAGTAATGTTCCCAGTCTATATTCGGGTAGTTGAAGTCACCCAATATGATGGTGTTTGGATATACATTTATACCTTCCAGTGTCTTCAGGAAGGCTGTGTGGGGTTCCTGAGTTTGAGAGGGTGGCCTGTAGCATGCTACAATTTGTAGAGCAGTTTTGCCTATGGTTAGTTGCACCTGGATGGTTTCTGAAGCTTTGTGTGTTGCCACCAACCTGGAGGTGTGGGTATCCTTTATGAATATGGATACGCCCCCTCCTTTTGTGGTGTGGTCCGGGTTTTGGGGCCGGAACGCATGATATGAGGTAAAACCTAATAGTGCCGGGGTTCTCTCAGGAGCCTTGAACCAGGTTTCAGTTACAGCACAGACATCGATGTTCTCCATACTGAGAAGGGCCTCGAGTGCGTGCATTTTGAGATTTAAACTTCTGGCATTGAGCAGCATTACCCTCAGTTTCTTCCCATTTTTGTTTTCTAGGGTGGTAGGTTTAGAATTTGAGCCTTGCCTAAAAAAGGCACTATGGGGGTGGCAAGAGCCTTAGCCAATATCCGGAATCCCAGGGGTGACAGGTGCAAGCCGTCCCTTGCGAAGCAGCGTGGCTTGTCAAGCATGTCATCCCAGGCAGACAGACACTGGATCCCCTTTGAATGACACCAGACATTAAGCCAATTGTTAAAGCTGATCATCTTGTCTCTATATTGTGGCATCATTCTTGGTGAAGGAAGGATACTGCTCAGGGTCAGGGTCATACCTGCCTGGGCTACATAATCAGAGAGCTCCTCTATGTCTCTTTTCATGTAGTCCAGGGAGGTACGTCTCAGGTCGTTCACACCAGCATGGACAATGACTGTGTCATATTTGTACTTGCCGTGGAGTGACCAGAGTGCTTGTGTTATGTGGCGGATTCTAGCACCCTAGGATTCTAGTACATATACACAAATTAATTAACAAATCAAATGAAATACATTAAACAAAGCACTTTAAATTTGGTTAGCCGTATTAAGAATAAGGTACAATTAATGTGTGGTTAGAGATTTACATGCATTATGTATACTGAATGGGTTTACTTTGAACTGTTTAAACAAAATTACTCTATATATATTTTTTACATTTTTTTACATTTTTTATACATCATATTTTTACAAGATATGTATAACTGTTTTGAGAATTTTAAAATGTTGTTGTAGAAATGTTTTAGTATTTGTAGTGTGTAATAATTGATCAATGGATTAATTGATTAATTGAAACAGTTTATTGAAATATGAGGTGATGTCATCATGGTTGAAGAGTATAAAATGTTTATGTTTTTTGTAACACACTGACTCTGAAGAAGCCAACTTTGGTGAAAGCGCTTAGTCAGTGGAATAAAGGAATTTCTTCCAAGGCTTGGTTGTTTGCTGGTGTTCTGAGGCAGTGATCGTTTTTTTATTTTCATTCATCTGTTTGCCCTGTTTTTGGGAAGTGTTTTCTTGGATTCTAGCACCCGATAGGCAGCTTACTGTGACCCTCTCCTTGTTCAGCCTGGTGAGTGGGACGTCAGTGTGTCTGACTATGGAGTCACCTATGACAAGTATGTTTGGTGTTGTATTTGGCCTTAAGGGCTGTGACTGCTTTGCACACTGCTTTTGTGGTTTATGTGTTGCTTGTGGGGTGTCTTGAGGTAGCAGTTGTTTGGGTGTCTGCTTTGGAGGCCTCTGCTGTTTAGGTAAATTTTTACTCAGAGCCTCCGAGTATGTCTTTGTGTGTTTATGTGTTTGATTCAGTGGTGTGGTAGCATTATGTGAGGCTGGTTTTGTGGTGTGTGTAGTTGCCTTCTCCTCCTGTCTGGTCTTGCCAGTCCTGAGTTGAGAGAGCTCAGCCTCCAGTTTGGCTAAATAGCTGCATCTCGCAAGTATTTGTGTTATGTGGGAGGAGGAGAGGGTTGTCTGCGTACATGAGGCAGTTATAACATTGCCTCAAGATTCCCAGATTCACCAGCTGGACCAGAGAGGAGATTGACAACTGACCTTTGGACATGCTAGAATAATATTGGGAATTCCTTAATAATTGAAAACAAGGGCCAGTGGGGAGTGAGGGTGTAGTGCTTTTAATTTTTAGTGCTGACTTATATAATTGCTTTAGTGAGCAAGTGCCAGGTAACTTGAGTGCAATGTGTTACAAGTAACTAAATGCAAAAACGACAAACAGTAACTTTCTTTCAAGTGAAACAAGGAACTAGTACAGTAAGCAATGCAGATATCACTAGTGATCCACAGAAGCACTGAGAAGCCGCGTATTAGGTGGAATTAGCTTCCAGGGAAATAACAAGCAATCAAACAACAAGCATATAAACAAAGTTAGATTCAGCAGGCCTGGATCTAGTCTATGCTAGAGCAAACAAGGTGTACTAATTTCAGTAAGATACAGTTCAAATATTCAGGCACTATAAACCTTTAACCAGAAATTCCCAGCTCAGAAGGGCAGAGTCCAGCCTCTTCTCCCACAAGAGTGCAGACCACAAACCTTCTTAATGTAAAATAACTGGCCTGAAGCCCAAGTGCCTAAACCAGAACTAATACCCTTGGACACTGGGCTCTCAATCAGCAGTTCCCAACTTAGAAGGATGAAAGCTACCTGTCCTGCCACCACAGTGCTTGCCACAAACCTTCCTAATGTAAAACTGGTCTGAAGCCCAAGTGCTTAATCCAAAAGACTTAGAATGATAGCCTCACTTTAATCAAGTTACAACCAAGCAGTAATAAATACAATTGAATACTTTAGAGAATGTCTGGATTAGTGCTCAAGTTACACAAACAAAGCTAGATCCAGCAGGCCCGAATCCAGTCTATGCCACAGCAAACAAGGCGCACCAACTTCGGTAAGAAGCAGTTCAGATATGCATGCACTATAAGCCTTTAACCAGAAATTCCCAGCTCAGCTCTTGGATCTTAATGGCATCCTGGGGGCTTGGCCATCTCTGCTTCCATTTAGTAGGGGGTTGTTTTATAAGCCCTACCCTCAGGGAGTGACACCAATGAGCGCCCTCCCCTCTGGACAGATACAACCATCCCTCCCTATGACACCATCAGTCACCCAAGTCCGTAATCAAACCCAAGTCATCTGGCCTATAGTCAAGACTTTATCCCTCTATGCCACAGCAATGGCATGCTGGATGATAATTTTTCAGGAAATTTAGGACACCTTTGAACACTCTTTGGGTAAGAGACAGACCACATCATTTAACCATGCTCTGAAATACACATCTCTCTTAAAATTAAATCATTCTTGTAGGGTTGCCAACCATCCAGAATTCACCTGGACAGTCCAGGAATTGACGATTGTCATCCAGTGTCCAGGTTCGGATCAGATTTGTCCAGGAATTTGGTCCTATATTGCCATAATTAATGTTACTGTACATTCGTTCCTAACATACCAACAGAATCATATTCCATAATCCTATCCTGTATCTTTGTTCACAATCCTGTGGCCGGGCTTTGCTTAATTTAACTAACAACAGAGTATGTGTTTAATTCCTCTGAGTTCAAGACTCAATAATGCATCAGTCTTGTTGTGTGCATGTCTGTAACACTGTATTTGTGCTTTACATATTTAGATGGAAATGTTTAAGAACACCCATGACTCCTCAGGTTTTTACAGCATGTGATTTTGGTGATATGAACTACCATATGTCACAGTGCCATAGCTGAAAGACAAAAGTCTGTGCCATACTTCAAACCTTAACAGATTTAGAATTCTAAAGAGTAACCCGCTATACACACCGATACATATTTCATCATAAAAATGAATTTCAATGACACAATAAAGCATATAGCACTAAGTACATACAAATGTTATACAATCTTAACAGTCATAAGTGAAGACGATCCTGTGTCTCTATTATTCTTTGTATAGCCACTATTACGTAAAAAAACTGAATTTGATTCTACTCCAGCGACTGCGAGCAGGCTCCTCTGATGCTCTAAGGTCCTTGGATAGTCGGTTACTGGGGTAGATAGAACGTTTCTCTTCTGTCACACTGTCTTCTCCTATGTGCGACAGCTCCAACGGCTTGTTCCGTTCTACATGTTGTAGTGATTTGCCTTGCTAGGGTTTAATGAAATGGGAAGACAGTGATAAAACTTAACTTTGGACTGGAGGTTGGCTGACATAGTGAGTCAAGTTCAAATACTACAGACCCTCTGTTTACATATGCAGGATATTTTAGCACTAAAAAGATTTGCTACTGCACATATCATATAAGCCTGGTAGGACATAAGATTTTTATGAGGATAGGAACAAACACATGAGCCAAAAATCTGGGCCTTCTAATAAATCTGGACAGTTGAGAGGTATGCTCCCTTGACTCTTAGCTCAAGATATATGAATAAACTTAAAATAAAGGGGGTCATATTTTACTTGAATATTAGGATTTCAGTTAGCATACATTTTCTGAAACAGAGGTGTGAGAGTGAGGTAGATCAACTATTGGCAGCAGGAGTAGTAGTAAACAGGTTTGCGTACCTCTGAACATTTCTGCTGAAGAAATCTGATTAAAGCCTAAAATAAAGACCTAAAAAGGGTCAAAAATAGGAACAGGCTTTAATTATGCCTCTTATAAAATTACAAACTTGCTTAAATAAAAGTAGCTGTGTTAGCATGAATTTTCTGAATAAAATAATAGTCTGAAATGCAAATGCATGTCATTATTTAGTAACTTCTATCTAACATACTTCAACTTACATCTTTCTTAATTATATTTATAGCTATTTACCACTTGCCTTTAAGGAAGGGTTAAAGGGATGTGGAGGGAGTGACCATCTCCTTTATAAATTGTGGTCTGAAAAATAATTTGGAACAGATTCAATAAGCATCTGAGGCAAAAGTGTACACTGTAACTATGTGGCCTACCTTTGTTAGTTGTTGCGCTTACCACTTGTTACTGGGCTTTGGTTGATTGTGCTGGAGAAATGTTCTACTAACTGTTGTCTCTCTCATTCAGGGTTGCCAGATTTCCAGCATAGAAGGTCTCTCACGAAGTGAAGACCAAAAAAAAAAAAAAAAGGTCTTCGGCAACTGAAGACCAAAAAAAAAAAAAAAGGTCTTTAATGCGGAACACAGTTCTATATATACAGCACTACTTATAAATCCAAACTGTGCTTGAAGTCAGCTGCACATAAATGTCACTGGATCTTTAATCCAAACACTGTGTCTTCCCCATTTACACAATGACAATGTTGACAAGTTGAGTCAAACTTCCAAAAGAAATACATAGATTGCTGAAGGTCAATACAAAGACATGTAACAGTTCTAAGGACTAGCAGCACTAGACAAGCTGCTCATATATTAGAATATTTACAACTATGCACTAGGTCAAACCTGCACCACAGTCCCCCTTGCAGAAAACTAGCTAAATCACTCAGTACATAACTCATTTTAGTGTCTTGGGCTTCTGTGAGCAGTTCGGGTTAAAACATCCAGAAGACAAGGGACTCCTAAAGTAATGGAATAGAACAGCAGCTGAGCAACTCAATGGTGGAGCAAACACTGCTTCCTCAAACATCTTAGTTTCACAGTTGTGCTCCCAGCTGAGTTGCCTTCAGTGTATTAGGCAGCACCCACCCTTCCACAGCAGGTGGTATTGCCATGGCTTCTTTCCACTCTTCACTTACTTAACTAGCACACGGAGCAAAAACTTGCCCACCTCTAAATTTCTTTGATTTGTGTGACCCTCCTCTATCCTCCTTAGTGTTCCATTTCTTGACCTTTGCACAGGCGTTACTACTTACATCCAGCTCCTGAATTCAGACATAAAGTCTCTCATTTAATGTCCATTATGTGCAATTTGCAAATCACCAGCATCTCTCAACAACTCGTAATCTATCATCAGTTCCCAGCAATTTGGTCTGATTGCACATGACTTATTGACTCACCTTTGGGGCAAGCAGACTGAAAAATGCAAAGCTTTTCATAGTCTGAGTCTCTCTGGTTAGAGTATACTAATATGATGACCTCTTCACCCCTCCATCATGAACTGCCGCAGACTGTTGGCTAATCGGTATGCCGAAGACTTTAGGTTCCATTCCACAGTGGTGAAAAAAAAAAAAAAGAAAAGGTCTTTAATGCGGAACACAGTTCCGCATTAAAAACTGAGCTAACTCACTCTGCCTGCAATAAACACTGAGCTTCTCGTGTTTAATGCATTGCAGTTCCGCATTAAACACGAAGCTCCGTGTTTGGCGCTTTTGATTGGCCGTATACGGCATATGGGCCAATCAAAATCGCTAAACGGAGCTTCTCGTTTTATCGCGAACACAAACTCCGTGTTTAGCAATTTTTGATTGGCCCGTATGCCAGGTATACGGGTCAATCAAAAAAAAACAAAGTGGAGGCTGGCCGGGATTTAAACCGGCAGGGCGGGACTCGGGATCAGGCTACTGATCTCGGGACAGTCCCGCCCAAATAGGGACGTCTGGCAACCCTGCTCTCATTCTAGGTTACCTATTCAAGGTGCAGCTTGTCAGGTTTGCTGCCCCGTTAGTTATACACCATGTTTGAAATTTAGTGAACACTTTAGTAATAGTAACAAATCCTATCATCAGATTGGGATAATTCTGATTCGCATAAAACAGACACTCTTAAGAGAAAGAAGAGAACGCTGTGTGTTTTCAGGCAAGAGCGGATTCAAAGGATTTTTCATGGTTATATAAAATTGATGATCACACGGCAAAGTCCACACTCTGTTAACAGTCCTTTGCTGTCAAATACAAGGGGAAGAAGCCCGTTACAACACATGCTGAGTCATCCAAGCACAAGAATGCAGTATGATACAAAAGCAGTCCCATGCGATTTCTGCATTTTTTTGTTCAAAAAATACGCCAGAAGAAGACAGTGTTACTGCACCAGAACTAACCACTACGTATCATGGTGTTATGTATCACCACAGCTACAATAGTCAGGATTGTGGTAACAAGCTTCTGGCAAAACTATTCCCTGATTCAACCATAGGATTTAAAATTTCATGTGGCCGTACAAAAGCAATAAATTATGTTGAAAACATGCTGGGTCCAAAAGCACAGGAATTTTGCATCAGAGCTGTTAAATTTATTTATTTTATTTTATTTATTTTACATTTGTTGACCGGGCTAGTCTAACTGGATATATGTCCATTTTCAGTAGAGGCCCGGGGAGAAAAGCTTCAGGAAATAACATACAATGTAAGAAAAAGCATAGAGACAGTCCTATGCAGCAATAATGATGACATCAAAAACAGTTTTAAACAGCTATAATTATAACAGAAAGTTATATTATAAATTCTATGTAAAAATATAGAAGAATAAAACTTTTTTTTTTTTTTTTGAACAAATCTTAGTAGGTCTTAGTTTGATAGTACACTTATATAATTTATATGAGAGAAAAGGATATTAAGGTGTTTTAAGGAGTTTAGTATTTAGAGAAGGTAGAAGGTCAGAGACAAGAAATTGTTAGTCAGGGTTACAACAGGAGCATAACCAGTGGTTATTGAAGTAGTGTTTTAGATGTCTTTTAAAAAGTGGGAGAGAGGTCTGGGATGTAAGATCAGGTGGTAATTGATTCCATACTTTTCCAACAGAGTTGGAGAACAAGGAATCACCTGCTAAGTTTTTAGATTTAGTTATATTCATAAGGATTTTGTTTGAGGATCGTACATTTTTGAGATTACTATATGGTGTAATAAAGCTAGAGAGTATGGGAGTATTGTTGGGCTGATTAAGGGCCTTGTGAGTTATTGAGAGTTGATGAAATTGTATCAGATTTGGAAGTTGAAGCCAGCCTAGTTTTTTTAGATTAAGACAATGATGAGTTCTATAAGGGGAGCTAGTAGCAAATCTGGCAATGTTATTATAGGATATAGCTAGTTTGTTGAGGTTCTTTTTGGAGAGGTTAGTGTAGATGGGAGATGCGTAAAGAAGGGTTGAGAGTAAATGAGTTCTAGCTATAGTGGATTTAGCTAATGTTGTTAGATATGGTTTTATTCTATAGAGGGATCCTAATTTTCTGTTGACTACTTTTATTGTGGTATTTATGCGTGGGTCAAAGTTGAGGTTATTGTCAATTGTGACTCCTAAGAGTTTAGTGGTCAGATCAGGGGAAATAAGGGTGCCATTATTAGATGTGGGGGTGAAGTGTAAAGGTGTAGTCCTTTGGGTAGGTGTGAAGAGTAAAAGTTTAGTTTTTTTAGCGTTTAGTAAGAGGCAGCGGTTGGAGAACCAGTTTTCTACTGTATTGAAAGCTTTTAGTGTTTCGGATTGTAGTTCGCCTAGAGAGGAGGCTGAGCAGACAATAGTAGAATCATCTGCGTATTGAATACATGTGGAGAGTGGAATGGCTGAGTGGAGATCATTGATGTAAATGGAAAACAAGAGAGGGCCTAGTATGGAGCCTTGTGGGACACCTAATGAGATAGGTAGGTGATTAGATAGAGTGTAAATCTGCTTGTTATTTTGGAATTAGACCAGATCCTTTGAACAAAGGCAATAAGAAATTATTTCTGTTGACCGTTTGCTACTTCTCATGAACTGAAGATGTAAAGAACGGACTCATGGATTTTTATCAAGATAATGATGAAACCATTATGGCAATTGTCGATAGAATTAAAGATATCATTGCAGCTAATAGCATGTGTTTAGATTCGGTCATCTCATACAGTGCAGAAAATGCATCTGTAAACTTCAGAAAACACGTGTCAGTATTTCAGAAGTTGCATGTTGCAAACAAAAATTTGATACAAGCAAGTTGCAAATGCCATATCCACAACAACTGTGTGAAGTTTGGATTATAGGCATTCAGTTTTGGTGTTAAGAAGGGAGGTAATGATTAGTGATCAGCAGTATGGTTTCAGGCCAGGAAAGAGCACTACAGATGTGATATTTGCTCTGAGAGTGTTAATGGAGAAGTACAGAGAAGGTCAGAAGGAGTTGCATTGTGTCTTTGTGGACTTAGAGAAAGCATATGACAGGGTGCCTAGAGAGGTGTTGTGGTATTGTATGAGGAAGTCGGGAGTGTCAGAGAAGTATGTAAGAGTGGTACAGGATATGTATGAGGGTAGTGTGACAGTGGTGAGGTCTGTGATGGGAGTGACGGATGCATTTAAGGTGGAGGTGGGATTACATCAAGGATCAGCTCTGAGCCCTTTCTTCTTTGCAATAGTGATGGACAGGTTGGCAGACGAGATCAGACAGGAGTTCCCATGGACTATGATGTTTGCAGATGACATTGTGATCTGTAGTGAGAGTAGGGGACAGGTGGAGGAGACCCTGGAGAGATGGAGATATGCTCTAGAGAGAAGAGGAATGAAGGTCAGCAGGACTAAGACAGAATATGTGTGTGTGAATGAGAGGGAGGATAGAGGAATGGTGAGGATGCAGGGAGTAGATGTGGCGAATGTGGATGAGTTTAAATACTTGGGATCAACAGTTCAGAGTAATGGTGAGTGTGGAAGAGAGGTGAAGAAGAGAGTTGAGGCAGGATGGAGTGGGTGGAGAAGAGTGTCAGGAGTGATTTGTGACAGATGAGTACCAGTAAGAGTGAAAGGAAAGGTCTACAAGAGGGTAGTGAGACCAACTATGTTATATGGGTTGGAGACAGTGGCATTGACAAAAAGGCAGGAGTTAGAGCTGGATGTGGCAGAGTTAAAGATGTTAAGATTTTCACTGGGTGTGATGAGGGTGGACAGGATCAGGAATAAGTATATTAGAGGATTAGCCCAGGTTGGAGGGTTTGGAGACAAAGCCAGAGAGGCAAGATTACGTTGGTTTGGACATGTGCTGAGGAGGGATGCTAAGTATATTGGGAAAAGGATGTTAAGGGTGGAGCTGCCAGGTAAGAGGAAAAGAGGAAGGCCTAAGATAAGGTTTATAAATGTGGTGAGAGAGGACATGCAGGTGGTTGGTGTGACAGAGCAAGATGCAAAGGACAGGAAGAAATGGAAACAGTTGATCCACTGTGGTGACCCCTAACGGGAGCAGCCGAAAGAAGAAGAAGTTTTGGTGTTGAATCATTTGTAACCAAAACTTAATTCATTCTCAGTGTTGGCCAAAAACTCTGAAGAACTTAATGTGACAGTGATAATATTCTACCTCAGTGTTCGCTCAGGCCACAGAAGTACCTCACAAACAGGATTACTGGCCTCAAACAAATGCCCTACACTGATCGTCTCAAAAAACTCCAGCTTTACTCCGTAGCATATTGCCTACTCCGAGGTGATCTCTGCCTAACATATAAAGCTATGTCAAACCCAGAGCTGTTGGACATGCTACACCTAAAGAAATCCCAATCCCTCCAAGCTACACGCTCTAGGGGCCTAAACCTTGTCACCACAATAAACAGGACATGCTGGAGGGATATATTCCTGTCCCAGAGACTTCCCATACTCTGGAAGAGGCTACCCATCTATGTCAAGCAAAGTTCTTCATTAGCACCCTTCAAGAAAAATCTTGATGAGTGGATGGGAAATAGGAAATACACCCCGGGGATCACTTCTGTGTCTCTGCTCGACAGTGGCACAGGATAATAACTTTCTTGGGTGGCATAAGCCAGGGAACCTTGTTGGCTAGGCTTACGTAGGCCCTTGGGCTGATAGCCTAGTACCTACCTATGAACCTATGAACCTATGAATTCTTCACTTTTTTACAAATGGAATATTGCAAACTGCTACGTCATGTGCCCACACATTGTTAAGCCTCCTGCCTGCTATTAAACATTGTTGTTACGTTGGCAGCACTAAATTCTTACTTTACATCTCAAGATCAAGACGAAGTTACAGCATTGATACGGGATGGGTTTTCTTGTGACAGTGATAATATTCTACCTCAGTGTTCACTCTGTCTGACTCACAGTATTATGACTGGTTTTGATGTTGCCGTCCGACGCTTGGAGTCGACTATAACTACAGCTGCTGAACTGCACGCCATTATGGAATGTGTGAAATGCAAGCTGCAGCAACGCCAAAGTGACAGATTCTATCATTCTTCCGCCTATCAGCTGCTACATTCTCATGCTGCAACTGCAGAAATTAAACAAAAATTTGAACAGGAAGCAACTCATTTTTTGATCGTGGTTTGTCATATTTGCAGAAATGGTAAAACTATGATGAATCTGTTTTCAAGTATTTTACTGTTCTCATGTTAGACAATGAGATCCAGTGGCAGGATATGTTGACAATACTTGAACATATGAAAGGCATAACTGTTGATGCTGACAAGTTGTATGAAGAATTTTGCATTCTTCAAAAAGTTAGAATTGACATTGTACAGCCAACGACACACAACTGCTTCATATTGTTTCAGACATTGTCAATCCCGGTCTCAAATACTTTCTGTGAGAGAGTTTTCAGCATAATGAAAAAGCCTTCTATAGTTATATCAAGAATCTCCATGGCAATACCCAGATCTGCTCTGAGTTACTGCACAATGATACCTCCTATACAGAGCCAACAGATATTGCCAACATACTGGCTGACAGATTCAGTGCCAACTTTACCCCACTCCCCCCCTAAAAAAACAGTCTCAATACCGGAAGAATGCCAGACACCCAGCATTATTGCAGCACAGGTTAAAGCTCCATTGTCCAAGGCCAAGAATACAGCTTCCATGGGACCTGACAATATCCCTGGATGTGTTCTACATAAATTACAAAGTGAACTGGCACTACATCTGTGTGCCCTTTTCAGTCACAGCCTCATCTCAGGCTTTGTCCCTACTAAATGGTGCACTGCTACAGTCATCCCTCTCCATAAAGGGGGAGCAACTAGAGTCTGATATGTAAGGCTATCATCATGGACCTAATTAACAAGGATATAGGGAATCTCCAAACTCTAGATCCCACGCAATTTGGTTTTGTGAAAGGTAGATCATGCCTGCTCAACCTGGTTGACTTCACTGAGTCAGTCATCAGAGCTGTGGATGAGGGTAAGGCAGTTCATACAGCCTACCTCGATCTGGCCAAGACCTTTGATACCATTCCTCACTCAGGAGTTATTGATAAACTCTCCAAACTAGGCATCAACCCCTATACCATTAGGTGGGTTGCAAATTGGCTCACAGACAGAACCCACAGTATGAAAGTAGTGGACTCCAAGTCAGACTGATGACCAGTCACGAGTGGAGTCCCACACCGAACAGTCCTGGGTTCACTCCTGTTTGGCATCTACTTCTCAGAAGTCCAGGCCAACATGGAGGGATTCTGGCTGACCAAGTTCACAGACGACTGCAATCCGGGAGCCATTACTAACTCCCCAAGTGATGCAGACATGCTACAGAAAGGCCTCACTGAGACAAATGACTGGTATCAAAACCATGGCCTTATGTTTAATGCCAAAAAATGTGTCATCATCCCCTCTGGGAAAAACTCAGTTCCCACTAATTACCACATTGATCGGAGCCCACTGAACACTGAAGGTGTTATAAGAGATCTGAGGACACAGGTTAACAGCAACCTCTCCTTCAGCCACCACATTGCCACTGTGGTCAGAAAGTCCTTCTGTGTGGCGCATCTCATTACCAAGGGTTTTGCATCCAAGAAGAAATAGGTCATCATTTCTCTCTACTCTTCCCTCATTAGACAAATCATAGAGTATAATGCCCCATTTGGCATGTAGCTCACTAGACACCTGTGACAGATGGAGAGGCCACAAAAGTACCTCATAAAGAGGATCCTAGGCCTTAAACACATGTCCTACACAGACAGACTCAAAAATCTCCAGCTATTCTCTGTCTCATATCATCTACTAAGAGGCGATCTCTGCTTTTATTTATTTATTTATTTACATTTGTTGATGGGGAAAATCCGACTGGACACAGGTCCTTTTTCAGTGGAGACCTGGGGCGAAAAGCTCCACAATAAAAAGCATTTAATTTACAAGATTACAAGAATTGTAGGTAAGATGGTTGTTTAACAATATCAGTAATACAGACATAGTTCAAGATGCATAACATATTTCTGTGAAGGACAATTGAGTATAAACTATATAGTTATAACATCAGTGCCATTTAAGATGGCGAGTCTCCTAATAGTTAAGCTGTCAGATATGACACATGAATAACAGCACCCAAGGTTACCACTGAGATATATTAATAGGTGGAAACCATGTTGACTGTTAGATAGGAGGTTGTTAGTAAGGAGGTAGTCTAGAACTTGAGAGTGAATGCATCTCTCAAGTATTTTGGAGAGAGGAGAGAGAATTGCTATGGGCTGGTAGTTGGTGAGCTCTGTGGAGGGGAATGATGTGTGATACTTTCCATAGTGAGGGGACATAGCATTCAGATAAAGATTGGTTGATCGGGATTGAAACTGGGTAGGCTAGACCTTCAGCTGCAATTTTTAGGTATTCACTTGGGACGTTGTCGGCTGCTAGTTTAGTGGGTTTTAGTTTTGACAAGAGTTTTTTTATGTTGGAGATAGGAATAGGAGAAAAAGAGAGTTTAGTGGGCAGCCTACTAGGTGTAGTTGGAGGGTGGGGGGGGGTTATGTTGTCTAGCTAGTGAAAGAACTGCTTGTGTGAAGTGTGTATTGAAAGAGGTGGCAATATTTTCAGAGAAGTTTGTTTTGTTTGATGGAGGGGTTCCAACTTTTCCTGGCTGGAGGATGGAGTTGATGGATGCCCAGAGTTGCTTGGGGTTGTATTAGGTGGAGTTCATGACAGATTGATAGTATAGGATTTTGTCCTGTTTTATTGTTTTATTAGTTTTTTGACTCTATTATGTAATTCAAGGAATTTCTGCCTATCAGAGGGGTTTTTAGTTTTGCACCAGTGATTCCAGTAAACGGCTTGACTTACAAAGCCATGCTGCATCTAAAGAAATCCCAATCCCTCCACACCACATGCCCCAGAGAGCTCAACCTCATTACCACAATCAACAGAACATGCTGGAGGGACAGGTTCATAACCCAGAGGCTGCCCATGCTCTGGAATAGACTTCTCATACATGTCAAGCAGAGCACCTCACTGGCCCTCTTCAAGAGAAATCTTGATGAGTGGATGGGAAATAGAAAATTCACCCCAGGGATCACTCCAGTGGCTGTACTTGATAGAGGCACTGGGAACTAACATCAGGCGGCACAATGCCAGGGCCCTTCTATGGGCTAGGCTTGTAAAGGCTCCAGGGCCATTAGCCTAGTACACAACTATGAACCTATGAATGAACTTTGGTCTGACAGCAGAACCAGACTAAACACAGACTTAGTAAAAGGAGAGTTAATGGTGAAGACAAATTTCAACATGTCATGCAGTGATTTCAGTAAGTTTATTCACTGTGATTGTCAGCTACTGAAAACTACCTCCTCTCAGCAAAAGTACAAATTGAAACAGCAGTGATTAATGATTATGTAGTGTATGAACACTGGACATTGAATTTGAATCATTTACTGTTGACTGTTGTTGGTTAACACAATCCAGGTTAATCACATGTGTTGACTGTCAAAAACTGCTGTAAGCCTGGATAATGTTAATTATTTATTTTATATTTGTTGACCAGGTTCATACGATTGGGCTACAAATGCCTATTTTCAGCGGAGGCCAAGGAGAAAAGCTCCAACAGAAAATAGAAATTTTACCTATTAAATACACATAGAAATACATTCATCAGTAGCACAGATTACTGCATTACAGTGCCACACATTACATTCATCAGTACCACAGATTACTGCATTACAGTGCCACACATTACATTCATCAGTACCACACATTATTGCATTACAGTGCCACACATTACATTCGTCAATACCACACATTACTGCATTGCAGTGTCACACATTACATTCATCAGTACCACAGATTACTGCATTACAGTGTCATACATTACATTCATCAGTACCACAGATTACTGCATTACAGTGTCACACATTACATTCATCAGTACCACAGATTACTGCATTACAGTGCCACACATTACATTCATCAGTACCACACATTATTGCATTACAGTGCCACACATTACATTCAACAGTAGCACAGATTACTGCATTACAGTGCCACACATTACATTCATCAGTAGCACAGATTACTGCATTACAGTGCCACACATTACATTCATCAGTACCACACAGTATTGCATTACAGTGCCACACATTACATTCATCAGTACCGCACATTATTGCATTACAGTGCCACACATTACATTCATCAGTAGCACAGATTACTGCATTACAGTGCCACACATTACATTCATCAGTAGCACAGATTACTGCATTACAGTGCCACACATTACATTCATCAGTAGCACAGATTACTGCATTACAGTGCCACACATTACATTCATCAGTACCACACAGTATTGCATTACAGTGCCACACATTACATTCATCAGTACCGCACATTACTGCATTACAGTGCCACACATTACATTCATCAGTACCACACAGTATTGCATTACAGTGCCACACATTACATTCATCAGTACCGCACATTATTGCATTACAGTGCCACACATTACATTCATCAGTAGCACAGATTACTGCATTACAGTGCCACACATTACATTCATCAGTAGCACAGATTACTGCATTACAGTGCCACACATTACATTCATCAGTAGCACATATTACTGCATTACAGTGCCACACATTACATTCATCAGTACCACACAGTATTGCATTACAGTGCCACACATTACATTCATCAGTACCGCACATTATTACATTACAGTGCCACACATTACATTCATCAGTACCACACAGTATTGCATTACAGTGCCACACATTACATTCATTAGTACCACAGATTACTGCATTACAGTGCCACACATTACATTCATCAGTACCACAGATTACTGCATTACAGTGCCACACATTACATTAATCATTACCACAGATTACTGCATTACAGTGCCACACATTACATTCATCAGTACCACACATTATTGTATTACAGTGTCATACATTAAACTGTGGCAAGTGAAATACATAGAAATACATTCATCAGAGGGATACATTCATAATTGCACATTATAGACATAATAGTGCCATAGTTACATAGCTGAAATATTTTACTAGTTATGTTTGTACAGTGATGTACCAAGAGGAGAATATAAAGTAGTAAGTTTGTTTACTGAAGGGGAGGAAGAGAGAAGAGAAGTAGAAGGTTATAGGGGAGTGTATACGAGGGATAATTACATCGGCAGGTCCATTTTTCATGAAGGCATTTTTTGTAGCGGTTTTAAATTGATTGGGATGTTCAAGGGATCTTATATCTAGTGGTATGCTATTCCAGGCTTTGGAAGGGTTAAAGCTATAGACTAGGTGACCCATTTTGGTCCTTGGTTTGTAGGTTTTTTAGTAGGCTTTGTTCAGAACTGCGGAGTAATCTAGTGGGTAGGTAATGAGAGATTAGAGATGAGATAGTTGGACAGAAAGAGAGTTTGTAGAGAATGGAATGAATAATCTGAAACTGATTATACTGAAGCAGGTTAGGTAAGTCTAGTCAATTTAGTTCTTTTAGTGAGAGACAGTGATGGGACTTGTAAGAATTTTGGGCAGCAAATCTGGCAAATCCTGTTATAAGTTGTTTCTAACTTGTTTAGTAGTCCACTGTTGAGGCTGCTGAGAGTTTGGGAGCTATAAAGTAAAGTGGGTAAGAGGCAGGCATTTGAAAGGGTTAGTTTTGCTGTTCTGGTAAGATATTTTTTATTTCTATAGAGGAGACCTAGCTTAAGATGTGTTTTTCGAATACAATTATTGACGTGTAAATCAAAGGTTGGTCTATCATCAATAGTAACACCTAAGAGTTTTGCACTGGTGTCCACCTGTATTTGAGTATTATTTTGTGACAGTATGGAGAAGGAAGACTTTATGTGGTTAAGGATTTTAGGGAGAAAAAGTATTAATTTGGTTTTCTTTGGATTAAGGATAAGTTGGTTTTCAGATAGCCAGTTTTCTACAGAGTTAAAAGAGGACTGTGTGTCTGATTTTAGTTGAGTTGGTGATTCAGCGATAGTGACAAGTGTAGAATCATCTGCATATTGTATCAGTGAGGATCCAGGACAGGAAGAGTAGAGAAGGTTGGTAAAGATGTTAAAAAGTAGGGGCCCAAGGATGGAGCCTTGTGGAACACCTGTTTTAACAGGAAGAAGAGGGGAGAAAACTGAGAGCCATTTGACTGTTTGGAGTCTATCAGAGAGATAGTTGTTAAACCAAGATATGGTGGATGGAGAGAAGTGTAAGTTTGCTAGTTTAAGGAGAAGGAGATCATGAGAGACTGTATCAAAGGCTTTAGAGAGGTCAATGAAGAGACAGGAAATACGTTTGTTACTGTCTCTAGCTAGTGATACAGAGTTTAGGAAAGACAGGAGAGCTGCAGTAGTGCTGTGCATGGGATGAAAGCCATGTTGGGTAGGTGTGAGTAGATTTGCTTGCAGAAGGTAGTGTAAGACTTGATTGTGTATACATTTTTCCAGAATTTTGGAGAGTGGTGAGAGTATGGCTATGGGTCTAAAATTAGTTATATCTGTGGAGTTTCCTCCTTTGTGTATTGGAAGGGTGTAAAATTGCTTCCAGATGGAAGGGACTGTGGATTCAGTAAGACAGCGGTTTATTACAACAGAAACTGGGAAAGCAAGAACATCAGCAGCAGCCTGAAGGAATGTGGTGGGAATGTTGTCTACGGATGTGGAGCAAGGTTTTAATTTAGATAGTAGAGTTTTAATATAGTTAGTGGGGACAGGTTTGAGGGAGAAGATAGTGGTAGGGTTACTACTGATGGAAGAGTTTGAGCTATTAGGTCTATTATTGTTGGTGGGATGGTTTGTGTCTTGATTTAGTAATTTGGATATTGAGTCTATAAAGTAGTTGTTAAATATGGAGGCAGTTTCCTCATGTGTTTTGTCAGGATGAGGGTTAGGGGAGGCTCGCGTACCTGGGTGTAGTATTTGATTTACAGAGTGCCAGAACATTTTAGGGTTGGATTTAAAGGTAGAAGATGGATTATTGTAGAAGTTTTTCTTATCTTTATTTATGTGACCTTTGGCAAGATTTCTAAGTTCTTTATATTTCTGGAGGTCTGGTTGATGTTTAGTTTTAGTCCAAATTTTCCATGCTCTGTCTTTATTTTTTAGTAGTGCATGTGTGTTTACGGTCAGCCATGGGGCTATGTTAGACTTTATGCGGACTGTTCTAAGGGGTGCCACAGAATTTAAAATACTAAGGAAAGTGGAGTTAAAAAAGTGGACAGCTTCATCCAAAGGGAGTAGTTTTAAGGGATTCCAGTTAACTTTTGATAGTAAAAATTTGAAAGTTTCAGGATTAAAGTTTGTTAGTTGTTGGTGTTTGATAAACCTTTGAGGTTTAGCTTCATGGGATGCATATCTTAGTATTTTTACTGGACAGTGATCACTTAGGGAATTTGGTAGCGTTTCAAGGTTTATGGTATTTGGAAGGTTGAGAGACAAGAATCCAGTCAAGGAGAGACGAGGCTATATGGGAGTTATTGAAATAAGTGGGATCAGAGATGAGTTGAGTAAAGCCGTAGAGATTAAGGTGTTGTGAGGAGTTTTGAGAGGAGAGACATAGCCAGTTAATGTTGACATCCACAAGAATGATAGTTTCATTTGGGATGTGTTGGGAGATATGACTAAGCATATTTGCCAGTAGGGGGATATTATCACCTGGTGGAATGTAAATTGCTACAATGGTGATAGTGGAATGGCTATTAATATTTAGGTTTACAGATAAAAGTTCAGCTTGGGAGAGGGTTTGGGATGTAAAAGTAGAGTTAGAAATTATAAGGTGGTTAGAGTGTAGGATAGCAACACCTCTACCTTTCCTTTTTGGTCGATCTAGATGGTGTATGCTATAGCCAGAGGGCAAGATCTCGATGTCTTGGTGTTGGGATTTCAACCAGGTTTCAGTCAGAACAAGGATATCAGGAGTATGTTGGGAGACCCAAGGATGTAGCTCACTTACTTTGTTCAGAATACTCCTAGTGTTTATTGAATAGAAGGAAAGATGTTTGGGAGATTATTAACTTTGGGGATAGGAGGGCTAGCAGTGGAGTGTGTTGGACCAGGGTTGGGATGAATGTCTAGGGCTAAGAGAATATTTTTGTGGAGGTAGATGAGTCTGAGCATATTAGCAGGGGGGGTGTAGTATTTGGTTTTGTGTTTGGTAGGGGTGAGTTGGGTGTTAGGTAAGTGTATTTTTGGTAAGGGAGTATTTAATGAGAAGATAGATGGAAAAATGCAAAGGTTTGGTGATTATTTATATGACTACAGCACTCTGGGAACTTATAATATTTTGTTGTAGCAGCAAGTGGGTTGAGGTATATTCTATTATGGAGTGAAAGACAGGAGGGGGAGGGTGTCTGTTGTGGCAGGTGTAAAGTAGTTAGCTATAAAGGAAATGATATGGGGGGGTGGGTGGGAGGGGAGCGAAGTGAGCCCGAGTGAAGTGAGGGCAAACTGAGCAGGTTGAGCCAAGCCCAGAGTCAGGCACAATCATTAAAAACTCTAACTGAATAAGGCTATGTACTGTTCATAGTTAAGCTGCGGTTGTACAGCGGTAGCGTTGTTGCCTCACAGCAAGAGGTTCTCCTGTTCGATTCTCGGCTGGACTGCCTTCTGTGTGGAGTCTGCATGTCCTCCCCACAATCGAGTGGCCTTCAAAAGACATATGTGAATGGGCATGCCTTCGTTGAAGGTTGGGCATCGGGCTGGCTACTCGGCACCATAGAAATCTGCTGCCAATCATTAGCGGACCGGAGTTCCGCTGCGTCGACCCCTAACCGGGAAAAGCCGAAAAATACAAACAAACTGTTCATAGTACGAATAAGAAGTTTTGTTGTGTAGTACTATCAGATAAGAAATAACTTAAAACAGGCTGGGTAAGAAATATCTTAACACAGGCTAGAGGCCAGCATGTAATAGACATAAGTTTGTTGAAACTAACAGGCAGTCTATTAAGAAATGGGGGGGGGGGTTCCTTGCTGTCAAGCTACATTACAGCATACCAACTTGTTAGAGAGTACAGTAGATAATGCCTTAAATAAGTATATTGTAAACTGTAAAAACTAAGTCAACATACTTTGCAGATAAGGAGATACTGTAATGTAAGGGAACAGAGCTGTGTGATGAGCAAGTTTTGTTGCAACCGTTTAATGCAGCCTGCAGGACTTTTAACAGTACGCTGTCAGTATGGAGATGAAAAAGACAAACGACTGATACGAGAGCAAGCTGAGGAAATGCAGTTAAGGAGTCAGCAGCAAGGAAGAAAAGTGTTAAAATGTTAACTTTAAGTAAAATGTTTTTGTTATACTCATGCATGATGGCCATACCTCTCAACTTCTTAGAACAAGAAATCTGGACAAAGCCACAAATAATGGTGGAACAAAGAACCAAAAATAGGGATAATTTTTAAATATTGCTTTTACAAACATAGAAAGTTGATAGAATAAGGTTTTGCATTTGCATGCATTTTCTGAAGGGAATGAAGTCTGAAATTCAAATGCCTGTCATTATTGTCTGACCTCAATTCTCAATGCTTTTTCAGCAATTTACCAGAAAACCAAATTTTTATGAGTAGCGTACCAAAAATATGAGGTGAAAATCTGGACATTCTGCAAAAATCTATACAGTTGAGAGGAATGACGATTGTCATTTTGTGTTATGATACTTGACTGTTCTTGTGTCAATAGCACTAGGTCAAACCGTCAAAGCTGTCAAAATCGTCCGTTGTCGTATTCATTCAGTATTTCAATACCCTCTATTTTAATGAGCATAAACAGCCTGTGGGGTGCGGCATGACAACCTGACTGGCCATCATGACGAATTGACGATGATGGTCATCAAGCATCCAGGAATGGCAAATTCCAGAGTTGGCAACCCTTTGCTTTCCCCATGGAATTTTATAAAAACGTCGGTGACATCTTTGCAGCTCATTAATGAGGAGTGTAATATAATGATGGGGCAAGAGAGGGGCTTTTACTAAGCTTGTTAGTAGAACAAAGATAGTGTCTGAAGGGGAGGGGAAGACAGGCCAGACCCTGGGGCCTCTCGACCCAACTCTCTTATTAATTTTATGCAAGGAGCATCATCACATCCTTGATGAATAAAAGGCAGCTGGTTTAGAAGAGGAAAGCTGGTAGAAACTGAGTGAACGAATTAAACCATCAGAGGTGGTAGAATGAGACCACGGAGGTGACATTTCCTTTGATATAAAATAAGATTTCAGCACAGAGGATATTAGAGAGGCTAGGACATGGAACCAAGTGTCAAAAGTGAATTAAAGCATGTTGTACTTTACCAAAAATGAGGTTATTGCCACCCCAGTGGGGTAGAGGGATAATACCCTGACTATCCCCCAGGTGACCCGGGTTTGGCTGGTGGCTTACTTGACTGACTGAGCATTAGGGAGGGATGGGAGTGCCTATCTTGGCAGGGCGGCAGTGACATGGGTATCTCTTTGCAATGAACCTTGGAGAATGCATAGGATATCACTGGGAGAAGGCATAGTCCAGTGCAGGGTGTGAGGTGGACTTGACTGAGCTACTATAGATGTGGGGAGATAGGTCACTCATATACATTGCTTGCCTGCCCTTTGACATAACCACTTTGCCATGAGGAAGGGGAGACGTGGGTAGAGCATAAGCAAAAATGCAGAGGATAGATGCAGAGATGGCCAATCTGCAGTGACACCCTTAGGATCCTTGACCATCTGCAGCAATACTGGAGCAGGCCAGCAGGGGGATGGTAAGGATATAGGTCGTAGACCTAACATCGATATTGTGTAGTGAGATGCCAGAACTATAACGATAATGTAAGGGGGACAACAAAACACAAGCCTATTGGTTAATGAGGAGCTCATCTGAGATCTTAAATGGAAAGAGAGATGAGAGAGGGCTGCCCACTCTCTCCCTGTTTCTTTGTGTCAGCAATCGGTGTGTTATCACAAAAGATTACGCCTTATTTATATGGGTTCCCATGACAAGGGAAATAATTTTTAAAGCTTGCCAAGGAATGAATACTTGACACCGGTTCACCAGATTAGGTGTTTCAAGGCATATGGGGGATCTTTGTGGAGGTTAAGTGGCGTATCAGACTTTGCTTGTACTTGGGATAAGAATGACAGTTATGAGTGAGGAAGAGAGAGCGAGAAATTAGAAAGGACTTGATCGGAAGGAAAGAGGAATTTGAGTATTTAGGCATGGACAGATAGATAATACAGGAAAATTACGTCAGTTTAATTTTGCAGGTGGCAAAGTTGCTTGGTCAGTGGAACAAAAAGGTGAGCATTATAACAAAGAAGATCAGTTTGATGCAGAATGATGATTCTTCCCAGGGCTTATATTGATTTTGGCCTTTAGCACTTCTAAGGATTAGCCTTGGATTAAAAAACAATTAAAGCTGCTGTGACAGACATGTGATTAAGAATAAGGACAATGGAGGCTGAGCTTAGACAGCAAGTGGGGGAGGGGATGCCAGATTTCCACCTGTACAGTGTAGCACCTTCTGCTTTATATGTGTTGAGAGAATCTGTGAGGAGAAAAACAGCTGAAGTTTAGGGACAGCAGAGTGCAAGGGTGCAGGAAGTACGGAATAAATACTGGAGAATGAAGGAAGAAGTGGAGTGAGAGAGAGATGGCTGGTTATGATTAATCATTACTTAGACAGCATGATGACATGTGGTGCTAGTAACAAAGTGACTAGAAAGAATGTAAAGAAAGTTGCAATCTTCCTTGGAACTAGTTGTTAACAACTTGAGCAATAAAAAGTGGTCAGCAAGGCAGGTGTAAATAGAGAAGGCATGCTTACTAATAGTCATGAGTAAATAATCTAAAAGAAACCCTAGGAAGTAACTGAAGAATTTAGGAGTACAAAGATGGCGCCTTTATGAAGGTTTGAACTTTGGCAAACATGGTCATGAAAAGTGAAGGCTGAGGTAGAGATAGGAAACAGTTAGGTGGATATAGTTTGTAAAAGATAATGGTGGGGCTGCTTGAGGAACATCAAGGTGAAACTGGTGTGATCAGTATATGAGATGGATGCACAGATAGTGCAGAATGTCTTTGCAATTAAAAAGAAGGTAAGAAAATGGAGGTGTTGGAGGCATATTGAGGGTGAAGCAAAATATGAAGGTATATTTGAGGAAAATGTATGATGAAGTGGGAAGTGATTTATGGGAAAAAGTACAAGATGTTGGGACTCTGCTCTGCTAGGAACAGGGAGTGAATAGAAGTCTAAGACAAAGTCCACATTTACTCTTGTGGGGCTGAATGTAAATTGTAGCAGCGAAGGGTAATACAATAATTTCAGTTGAAATTATTGCAGATAGTTTGAAAGTTTGTTTACTTAACATTGTTTCAATCATTATCATGATATAATTATTGTAAAAAAAATATTGTGTTAGTGAGTTGTGCGTAAATAATGTTTCAGGAAATGTTTCACTTTGCAGGGCATAGTCCCATAATATTAATAATGCAAACTTCAACAAAAAAATTAAATAAAGGAACAAGGAATAAGCCAGTCCATATCCTATTCTCTTATGTCTGTCTCTGTCTGTTCTGTGCCACACAGAATGAGTTTTAACTTGCTTAGGCTTGTTCCAGTGTCCTTAAGTTGAATAAACTCCAGCAACAGGAACAGATTACATCTATCCCTAGTGGAATCCACGTAAAAAGTACAATGTAAGATTATAAAAACACCATTTATACTGGTGAAACAATGGTCTTTGGACAACATACTAGGTGCAGAGCATCTTGCGCTGGTCTCATTCTAAGGCTGGACAGCCAAGGTAAGGGCTAGGAAACAATATGGAGGCACCAGCAAAATTCAGCCTGGGGGACCCTAATAAAGATGTTCTCATATCAAACTAATTCATTCATATCCTCCAAGGAATACACAGCAATGCATTACACAAGTAATTTTCTTAATCACAAATGGCAGATCTACAGACTGACTTTTAGTAGCAGTGATATTTCACTGCAACAAGCCTCTGTACTTCGTCAAGGTACCCAGTCACACAGAGGTCCACTGACGCCACCATTCATACTGACAAATACCAGCTGTCTACATTAACAGCAATCTAGATACCACTGACAACACTATCTGTGCCAGAACATAAGACTTATTTATATATAAACACACACACACACACACACACACACACACACACACACACACACACATGCACGCACGCGCACACACACACACATACACACACACACACACACACACACACACACACACACACACACACGTTTAATACTATATAGCTACTGATTCTGTTCCCATCCTTCTGTTTGATGTCCTGCTGTATTTAGTCATTCCTTATTTTTGTTTAATCCTAGTGTTGCAGATCAGTATAGGTTGGGTATTGTATCTCTGATGTTCATTCCTTCTGATAGTGTTAAACTGAGATCCCCCTGACCACATTGATGGTTGCAGATGCCCATCTGTCGGTGAGTCACTGGGAGCCTGACCACATTGATGGTTGCAGATGCCCATCTGTTGGTGAGTCTCTGGGAGTTTGTGGCCAATGCTGAGGATAATCATGTTGCCTTTATCTCCGTCTGCATCTCCTCTCTGTCCTGGGTTTCTGCATCTTTGTTCTATAAGAGTATTGTACAGCAGAAAAGGGGGGGAGGGGTACTGCCCTCCTAGGGTCCCATTCTTCACAGTCAGTGCTAAGTAGGGTCCCATATGTCCAGACTGGTGATAACTCAAGTGCAGCTGATAAAAGAGAATGGGTAATACAATTCATCATTACAGCGAGTGCGCCTCCAAATGGGTAATACAAGTCATCATTACAGCGAGTGCGCCTCCAGGCATTTCTGCTGTTACCTCCTACTGTGTCTCTAACTGTCAAATGTCGCTTGTTCATATTTGCAGTAATAATTCCAAAATTATACTACATATAAGGTATCAGAATATTTTATCGTGAAGCAAACATGATGGCAAACACAGATGTATTGATATTTGACCTCTGTCAATGTGTATTTGTTAGAATTGTTAGGTAATAACTTCATTTTATCAAAGGCTCAAGCCACTTGCACTGGGAGTTAAAGGTACACACTCAAAAAGCTGTACTGGAGGGAAATAATTAATATATTTACATCAGACGTCAGTTTATCATGTTTTCCAAGAGACTCTGGTCTGTAAGTAGATGTATTCCTTATCCCTTACTTTTGGGTCTCACGTTTAGGACATGATGATGCATTTTCATGTCTCATGGTGGTAACTCCTGTGGAACATGCATGATACCAGTGCATAGC
This sequence comes from Protopterus annectens, assembly GCF_019279795.1. Lineage (NCBI taxonomy): Eukaryota > Metazoa > Chordata > Ceratodontiformes > Protopteridae > Protopterus > Protopterus annectens. The sequence continues at coordinate 1,497,192,190 of NC_056745.1, forward strand.
TGGAGCTCCTCATCCTTACGGACCCTCCTTACCCTTATCCCATCCAGATGCATGCTGGCAACTCATCCTGGTTTTCCTCATTATTAATCATAATACTGTTGTACTAAATAAGGAGGGGGCTGGATACTGATGTGATGTCATTTATAAAGATCTCAAAACAAAGACTTAATGTGTGATGTGTTGATGGCTCAGGTGGAACAGGAAGTTATCAGGGGGTACCTCATCCTCCACATACTGTAATAGCAGTTGTGATGCTGACACACTCCAGGTGTGCGTTCACATCTCATGTTAATAGTGCTTATTCTTGTGACACGATAAGCTTATAGAGGAGCATGGGGGGGTATCACAGATGCACACCCCATTCTGTTGCTCTGTTACTCTCAAACAATCTGGAAGTTCAAACTCTTCTCATGCTCACATTTATGCTTCTCTCCACTTCTATTACAGATCAGCATTTTGGGGGTGCTGTACCCTAAGGTGCTGTCTTCACAAAACATGTAAAACTGGGGTGTAGCCTGCTGAGCAATGGTAGTAATTCAGGTAAAACATGCACTAAGCAGGGAGTGGTTGCTGCTTCTGTTCCTGTTCTGGTGCACCTTCATCACTCTTCTGCCCTAGTACCACAGATAAACTAAAGGTTTTGATGCTGCCTTGAGAGGCTGCCCTTTAAATTACATTTTAGTGTGGAGGGTCCCCATCTAATCATATCTGGGGTCCCCCTGTGCAGGTGCTGCTCACCCCTTACTGCTTTGCTGTGTCGTTATTCCATCTGGAGCACATTCTCATCACATGTTCACACTTGGCTTTTCCTGTCTTACTGCTGTAATGCAGCATGAGGATTGGGGTACTACAGATGTACACTCCATCAGATAAAATGTTGAAATGATGTCGTATTTGATGACGTTCAATCAAACATAATCAAAAGCAATTCTGGCAGCTGGTGAATAACATCAAGTACAGAGCCAAACTCAAAAGCGCTGCCCACAACAACTCTTTGCAGTTTTCCTCTGGACATCTCCATCCCAACGACTTCCTTACACAGCCTACATCCCACCCCTCTATAACCCAACTTTCTAGTTAAATAAAACTACAAAAAAAGAAATTAGGGGATTATTTGACCAAATCCAAACAGACATCCTGCAGAGGTGAACAGCCTACTTCCTTGATTTATACTACTCTATAGCATCCACTTCTAATTCCACTCAACGCATCCATAACATCTGTCTTTCTCAAAATATTATGCCTGCTGTATGTAAACCAATAACAGACACATTCCCAAGTTCTGATAACCTAAAGATACCTCTGATTTTGACCAGTATCAATGCTTAACCCCCTTGTAGAGATTCTGGAGAAGCTTCTACAATTATCAGACAAACTGAAACTTACAGCATCCTTAAACCACTCCAACGTGGCTCTTGTTAAGGCTGCAGCACCATGACTGCCTTATATACATGGATTGATGACATCCTACAAGGTGAAATCGAAGGCCATTTAACAAGTGCAGTGTTCATAGACCTCACCAAACTTCATTAATATCACCATATCCTTTGGGCTGGTTATTGATGAGCTCCTAAACGTCTCCTTAAGCTGGTACAAAAATCAGCTAAAAACCTGACAGAAAACTTAAAGTCCAAACAGACAAAACACATCAGAGCAAGTCACCCTCACCAACGGTGTTCCAGAAGGTTCCGTACTCTTACTCCTTCCATGCACCGTTTTAGTAACAATGTAACAGTAAACATGTCACATGTTCATATAACTCTTTATGTAGCTGACATGCTCATCTACAGGTCCAATCCATCACATTCCTATAGTAAAACACTCTTAGAAAACAACCTCAACACCCTGCATAACTAGCTGCCATCAAACAAGCTCATTCTCAATAGCAAGAAAACTAAAGTTAGTCTTTGGATTTGGACAAAAACTTGTCTCAGTTACTTCAGACCATGGAATCCCTGTCAATTAGAAGGATGAAACAGAAATCATATTACATTTTAACTACTTAGCACGTGGATAGACTAATCACTAAATTTCCAACACTGTGTTATAATAACAAAGTCCAAAATCAATGTCCTACTACGGGCTAAAAGTAAATCTCACACTTCCTCTCACGTGAAAGGAGACTTGCCATAGCCATAGGTGTCCTACTTACCCAGAAGGAAAATGGACTCTATTATTTGTTGCATCCTGTATCTACTGCAAATATAAAAATATTATAAATGTTATTGGTTTTGCTAAATTTGCATTACATCTGTTAGTTTGCTACTGCTACCTCACTTTTTAAATTAAACTTACAATAATACTTATTTCCCTGAGTGTAAGTTACACTCCATAGTCCATACTGCTGTTTGTCATTCAGTCCCATAATAGCGCTTTAGAGGTGCATAAAGTGATGCCCTTCAAAATACATGTAAATTGAGGTCTCAGCAAATGCCAGTGGAGATAGCTTAGGTAAAACAAACATGTGCATCTTAGTGGCTCCGTGGCACAATGGATAGTGCATTGGACTTCCAGTAAAATGGTAGATCTGCATTTTCAACTCATTTTCCAACAGTTTTATTTAGAGCAGAATGGAGGACAGGCAGTCCTCAAAGGCTCTTTTTAAGGTAAAGCATAAACGTATGAGCTCATTAGACCCAATTGCTGGTATCTCAGGTTATCCAGACATTTAATAACTTACAGACTGTGCTCATTTTCCCACCACTCATCCTTTTCCAAAGCTCGTGCTACATAGTAGCATAAGGATGGAGCTCTGCTTCTGAGGAGGTACATATTCTTTGTGAGATAACATGTTAACATGCTGTCCTATCTGACCAGATCTGAGCTAGCTGAGTTGTAACACACTTATGTAACTGGTCCTTATCTCCTCCAGGGGAACCACATCTCTATACAGTTTGTCAGCATATCATCGTGTAAACCTTGAACATTTTGTACTGTATGGATGTGCAGCCTTATTCCATTCTGGTTCTCACCCTCCTTGTCCTTTCTCTGTCTAAATAGTAGCTTGACAAGGGGTTGCTGCACTCCTGTAATGTTAAAGTTTGGTAAAGATGATAATCTGATATCTGATCTGAAAGTATTTGCAATATCACAGTGAATGAAGACATGGAATTCCTTAGCCAGTCCTGATGCTCATCCTTCTCCTGGCTGTATAAATGTCTTTATCTCATCTTTACACTCCTCTGCTTCGATCATGCTGCTACAATTGTATATAAGGTAAGATATTCAACACTAGCTAGCCCCTTTGGTGGAGAGGGGGGTGAAGCTTGCACTGAACTTGTCAGCCAGGATGTTGGCAATGTCGATTGGTTCAGTGTATTTATGGCCATTATGCACTAGCTCTGAGGATATCTGAGAGTTTGCCCCTAGACTTTTGACATAGTTAAAGAAGGCCTTGTGGTTATCCTTAGAGTCATTGGCTATTTTTCTTTTGAAGTTGGCCTTGGATGATTTAATGAGGGAGCGCAGTTTTTTTCTGATGTTAATCAGAGATGCCTTTTTATTTTGGGATTTTGTTCTATTTTGCAGGAGTTTCCACCTTCTGTTGTAAAGTTTATTTATGGCTGGTGTCTACCAGACTGGCTTCCTCTTTTTTGAGGAGTTGGTCTTAGTTTTACTTGGGATGGCTCGGTCCATGCATTCTTGAAGGTGTTCACAGAATGCACTTGTAAAGGATTCTGCCGATGGGTCATCATTTTCCATTTGATTGGGAGCTTTGAAACTTCCCACCTCAGTCTTGAGGAGTGTGAAGTTGGCTTTAGAGAAGTTTTTTACCTTGATTTCCTTGACTGGGGGGGGGGGGGTCAGGATGTGGATGTCCAGTGTGATTAGTTTGTGATCTGATCTTACCAATGACGAGTTTACCTCAGGTGTGGAACATAGGTTCCCCATGTTGGTGATGACCAGGTCTAGTATGTTGTCACCTCTTGTGGGAGTGGTGACCAGCTGTTCAAGGGCATTTGAGTTTATAAACTCAAGGAAGCATTGGGCTAGGGCGTTTGAGCTTGAGTAGTTTTCCCAGTCAATGTTTGGATAGTTGAAGTCACCCAGTAGCATGGTGTTGGGTAGAATCTTCATACTTTCTAATGTTCTCAGGAATGCTGCGTGAGGGTCCTGAGACAAGGTGGGAGATTTGTAGCAAGCTATAAATTGAACAGTCAGTTTACCCGCTGTCAATTGCACTTGGATGGTCTCAGATTCCACGTGCTGTGCTACTAACCTGGAGGTGTGGGTGTTCTTGATGAATATGGACACACCCTCTCCTTTTGTGTTCCGGTCCTGGTTTTGGGACCTAAAGGTAAGGTAGGAGTTATAGCCTGGTAGTGCTGGGGTGCTCTCTGGAGCCTTGAACCAGGTTTCTGTCACTGCACATACATCGATTTCTTCCATACTAAGGAGAGCCTTGATTCCGTGCATTTTGAGGTTTAGACTTCTGGCGTTGAGCAGCATTACCCTCAGTTTTTGTTTATTATTGTTGTTTATGGAGGCGGGTTTGTCTTTTGAGCCTTGCCTAAAAAAGGCAGTATTGGAGCGGCAAGAGTCTTGGCCAGTATTCGAAAGCCCAGGGGCGACAGGTGCAAGCCGTCTCTGGTGAAGCAATGTGGCTTGTCAAGCATGTCGTCCCAGGCTGACAAGTACTGGATCCCATTTGAATGACACCAGTAGTTTAACCAATTGTTGAAACTGATCATTTTTTCTTCGTATGCTGGCATCATTTTGGGTGAGGGCAGGATGCTACTCAAAGTCAGAGTCATACCAGCCTAGGCTACATGGTCAGAGAGCTCCTCCATGTCTCTTTTCATGTAGTCCAGGGAGGTACGTCTCAGGTCATTTACACCAACATGTACAATGACAGTCATATTTGTACTTGTTCTGGAGTGACCTGAGTGCATGTGTTATGTGGCGGATTCTGGCACCTGACAGGCAGCTTACGGTAACCTTCTCCTTGTTCAGTCTAGTGAGTGGGACGTCTGTGTGCCTGATGATAGAATCACCGATTACTAGTGTGTTAGGTGTGTTATTTAGCCTTAGGGGCTGTTTTTGCTTGGCACACTGATGTTGTGATGTATGTGTTACCTGATTTCTGTTGTGGAGTGGGGGTTGCGTGGGTGTATGCTTAGGAGGTCTCTGTTGTTTAGGCAGGTACTTATTTAGAGCCTCCTGTATGTAAGGTCGGTCTGTTAATCAGTTTGTTTATATTTTATGATGATGCTATCCATCCTGATGTGTTTCAGTGTAATAAAGCATCTAAATGAACTACCCCACCTGTTCGTCTTCTGTACTTAAGAGAAGTGAGTGACATGGTGTTCGAAGAGACATGGTTAAAATGACTTGTTGCCAGAAAGAGTTCCAGTTTCTCCAGTTTGAATCTGAGAGGCATCTGGTTAGTATCAGAGAGATATAGAGGAGTGGATCATCTCTACTGCACTTATAATTCGCAAAACAGGTCAGAAACGAATATCAGGTGTTAAAACATGCTCAAATATTTTCCTATTCGCAAAATATAAAACAAAGCATACAGAACTCTCTAAATGATATTTAAATCAATTGAAATGTCCAATATTGATAGAAATATTCAAATTTCTGTGGAAAATGTTTGAAATAAAGTTCAAATTGCATAAAATGAATAAAATAAAAGGAAACGACTGCATTTTCACTCAGCACATATTTTTCGTATTAAATAAGGCTATCCGAGTTATAAGAAGCATATGAAGTGTTTGCATGTTTGTGCAGTATTATGGTACAGTTATATTTCAGAGCATATTTCACAATGTAAAGTATTTCAAATGGTTTATAATGCATTTGAATGTTACTGCAAGCTGCTGAGAGAAATGCTTGTTCGTATATAATTACAAGGGCCATATTTTTAGTGTGTTTGTGCATACTTTGTTGGCATGGCAGACAGATTTCAAAAACTAAGTGCACTTGTGTCTGATACTAATATTGCAGAGAAGTGTAGAGTGTTTAAGCAAGGGTATGACATTTTCATAGAGGCTGCATTTTTTGATAAAGATGACCGTGCAAAGACATTTATTCTGCTTAATTTAGCTGGGTCAGAAGCCATTGAAAGGGAACGTTTGTTTATGCATGCACATGCTATTTTTGCAGCAGAGGGGGAAAAGCATCATATTGTTGTACAGGCTGAGTCAACAGGGACCCTGAGTGATTAAAACACAAATTTAGAGAAATGTGTAACACCAAATGAGCATTACAATGGAAAGGCACTTATTTTACACAAGAGATCAAAAACATGGTGAAACCTTTGCAGCATACATAACTGACTTGAGAAACAAAGCTAAAATGTGCAGATTTGGTAATTTAAGAGATGAGTTGATAAAAGACAGACTTGTGTGTGGTATTAAAGATGATGCTGTGAGAAAGATTTTGCTTTGTGACAGTGATTTAACTGTGAATAAGGCCACTGAAATTTGTCAGATATATGAGCTCACAGAAAAACACACAAATATGCTTACTAATGAGAAAGGCATGTTTCCAGTAACTTGTAAAATTCACATAGATAGCATGCAGCAAGTAGTTAAAAGAAACAGGCCCACGTACATGCCAGCAATTGTAGCCCCTGCAGCTCACTGGTAAACCCCAAGGTTTTCTAGCAAATTCCAGAGTTCGCACAGTCTCAGTGAAGCATAAGAGTGAGTCAGCACACTTAAAGCATGGAGCCCAATATGCTTCAGGATAGAAGATGCAGTTGGACCCAGTCAGTGAATACTGGTAGTATCTTAGCTGAAAATGACCAGTATGCAACATGTGCTTGTCATCTGCAGCCATTTTGTTTTTATGACTATGTCTTCAAACTAATGGTTTTCCTGCTGCCCTCATTCTTTTCATCTGTATTCCATCATAGTCTTGTGGAACTGTATGGGGAATTTCTGAAATCCTGAGGAACACATTATGATACATATACAACTTACAGAAATAAATGCTGATTTCATCTCAGAAAGGAGCACAAAATGAAAAATGCGTGTTATACATTTCACTCATACAATAATATAGTTTATTTGGGAATAAAGAGAATAGCAGTACTGTGATTGAAGATAAAAAAAACAGGAATCCAATAATATCCAATCCAGGAAGGCAACCAAAGCTGAAACCATTCCACCAAAAGTATGTACAAAAACTTTAATCTAACAAAATAATACAGGATTAAGCTCTTTTGTCTATGCACACAGACTTCATCATAATGAGTAAGTCACACTACTTACATCTTTTATATATCCCACCATTTTACACATGACCGTGAACACCCAATTAATCATCCAATTATTAGCAAAAATGGTTAAAAAATGAAAAATAATGTTCATTTGGAATTCTTTATGTACTATGTACTTTATTGTATAATTTCAGTGACAGTCTGTGCAGTACTGAACATGCCAATCTTCTGAGTAGAGGAAGCACTTTTGTGCCCTCCCCAAGTTTAAAATAGATAGTTTGTTGACTGATTTTAAAATATATCTGAGAAGGCTTAATTTACAATTGATATTTAATAAAAGCCAGGTTAATGTTGAACAGAAAGTATGCATTAGAAGAAGTATTTACAACCCACCCCTGGTTCTTCCCCTGTTACTTTTTGAAAAGTTTGTGGAGTTTGAGCTTCGCTTCTTGGATTCTGGGAAGTTTAAGTTTGAGGATGGTTATAACCTGAATGTTTGTGTGCTCTGATTATTATTGGAATTACCTAACAATAAAAACTTAAGGGTCATGAAACCAGATTGGGGGGAGGGTTTGTAATGAACAAAAATTAGAAGTTATGTACCTACCATAACGTTCCATGTTAGTTGTCTTCTCTCGCCTTCTTTCTTGCTGGATGGGTTCGGAGACGATCCTCGGCTCCGACTCGGCACTAGCTTTAGCTCAAGAACTCCTTTTACCAGCTCGAGGCAACCCTATATCCCATGATGCAAGGCGGAACTACCTCAGATCTCGTTTGGTAGCTAACTAACCCTGCTAAAGACTTATCCTAATATAATTAGGAACCATGGTTCCTAAAAGAAATCCTCATAACAATGCTCCAGAGGAAACAATCTAATAGGAACTCTCCAAGATCTGTCCAGGCCAGGGGGAAGGAGGGAGGGACGCAAGAAAGAAGGCGAGAGAAGACAACTAACATGGAACGTTATGGTAGGTACATAACTTCTAAATGTTAAGTTGTCAATCTCGCCTTCATTCTTGCTGGATGGGACCGCGTCCCTAGCACCTGTATCCCGGGTGGCTCAATGGAACAGACTCTTGAGAACAGTGGAACCAAAACTGGCCCTATCTCTGGAGGCCAAATCCAACTTGTAATGAGACACAAAGGTATGAGGCGTGGCCCAAGTAGCTGCTGCACAAATAGTGTCAATGGGAAGTCTATCCTGAAAGGCTACAGAAGTGGATAGACTCCTGGTCGAATGTGCTTTTGGCTTAGAAGATAGTTGTTTGCCCCTGAGAGAGTACACATAGGAAATGGTGGAAGTCAACCATCTAGATAAGGTCACTTTAGATACTGGAAGACCCATCCTGTTTTCTGCATAGGAGACAAACAATTGGTCTGATTTTATAATTTGTTTAGTCCTATGCAAGTAGTACCTGAGCTGACGATGAACATCCAAAAAATGCAGCTTCTGTTCAGCTCTGTCAGAATAGTTAGGAAAGAAAACTGGTAGATCAATAGATTGGTTAATATTGGCTTGAGATACAACCTTGGGAAGAAAGGAAGGGTTAGTTCTGAGTGAAACCCTATCCTTATGAAACACCAGATAAGGTGAACGAATACAGAGGGCCTGAATCTCAGAAACTCTTCTTGCAGAAGTAACAGCCAGCAAAAATATAGTTTTCCATGTCAACAACTTTAAAGAACACGTAGCAGACGGTGCGAAAGGAGGTAGAATTAGGGATGCCAACATTAAGTTCAGATCCCATTGCGGAGGAGGATGTTTCACAGGCGGTTTTAGGAGAAAACTCCTCTCAAAAAGGCTTTGCATAACCTATGAGACATGATGTTATTGTCCTGCAAGCCAACATGAAATTTGGAAATAGCAGCCAGTTGTACTTTGACTGTAGATGATGACGATCCCGAATGAAAACCTCCGCCAGGAAATCCAAAACAGAATGTATAGGAGCGGTGAAAGGATCAATATTTCTGGCGTTTGCCCAAATAGAAAAACGCAGCGACTTGCTAGCATAAACAGTTCTAGTGGACGACTTTAAAGAAGACACTAAAATGTCCCTGACTGAGTCAGAAATCATTGGTAGCCTGGCTAGGGAAGGAAGTGGAGCAACCAAGCAGTGAGGTTGAGAGAATGAATGGCCCGGTGCTGCTGACCCGACTGGTGGATCAAAAGATCCGGAACTGGGTCCAGATGCCAGGGCTGCACCAGAAGGTGATGATGTAGAGACGGAAACCAAATTTGTCGAGGCCAATATGGAGCAATGAGGATCAATTTGGCTCTCAAAACGGTGGCTTTCTGAATGACTTGTGGAATCAATGGAAAGGGAGGAAAAGCATAAAGAAGTCCCGAGGCCAATCCTGGGTTAGAGAGTCTCTCAAGGGTTGGCCTGGAAGAGGAAAAAGTGTGAAGTAATCTGGGCACTTGCTGTTTTGAGGGTAGCGAAAAGATCGCAACAAGGGTGCCCCACTTCAGAAAAATATGATCCACTACAGACTGATTGAGAGACCATTCGTGAGGCATCAGAATAGATCTGCTTAGCCTGTCCGCCAATAGGTTGGACCTGCCGGGGATGTGCGTTGCTATCAGAAACCGCTGAGAAGAGATCGCCCATTGCCAAAGTCTGAGAGCTTCTCGACATAAGGGATAGGACCTGGTTCCGCCCTGTTTGTTGATGTACCAGACCACGGACATGTTGTCCGTCTGTACTGCAATAGTCCCTGTGGGAAGAAAGTCGTCGAGGGCTTGCAACGTTAAAAGCACTGCTCTCATCTCTAGGACATTTATGTGCAGGTGGTATTCTATGGGTTGCCACGTCCGTGGACCATCCTGCCCTGATAATGCCCCCACCCGATCAGAGAGGCATCCGTGGTGACTGTGGCAACTGGAGGAGGGGAACAAAGGGTCGGCCCTGATGAAGAAGAGGGGAAGATATCCACCATTGTAGATGAGCCCTGCAAGACTGTGTCACTAAGATCTCGTGTCTCATGGGCAGATCGTGGTACGACCACTGCGTGAATAACATCCACTGCAGGAGACGCATGTGGAAGCGAGCCAGTGGAAGAAGAACAATGGCTGCAGCCATTAGGCCTAGAACTTTCAAGACAAACCTGGCTTTGACCCTGTTGCTTTGTAACAGAAGCTGAACAAATTTCTGGATGTCCAGAATCCTTTGATTTGTTAGCCTGGCTAACATTCTGACGGTATCTAACTCTGCGCCTATAAAGGTGATAGATTGGCAAGGCAGCAGAGAGGATTTTTCGAAATTCACCGAAATTCCTAGACTCTTGCAAAGCTGTAAGGTGTAGTCTCTGGACCGAAGAAGCTGATCCTTGGAGGTGGCAGAGAGGAGCCAGTCGTCCAAATAAGGAAACACTTGGAATCCTCAACGTCTCAGGTGAGCTGTGACCACTGCCATGCATTTGGTGAACACTCTGGGGGCTGAAGTGAGGCCAAAGGGCAGTGCTCTGAATTGGTAATGACTGGCTCCCAGCCGAAAGCGGAGAAACCTTCTGGAGCGTCTGTGAATCTTTATATGATAGTACGCATCCTGAAGGTCTATCGAGCACATCCAGTTGTCCTTGCCCAGAAAGGGCAGAATGGATTGCAGCGTGACCATCCGGAATCTTGCCTTTCTGACAGACTTGTTTAGTCTGCTTAGGTCTAGTATTGGTCTCCAATCTCCCGTCCTTTTGGGGACCAAAAAGAATCTTGAGTAGAAGCCGGATCCTACTTGGTCTGCCGGCACTGTTTGGATGGCTCTTTTGCCAGGAGTTTTGAAACTTCCTGTTTTGCCAAATCCCTTTGACCGGGTGAGATGTCTGGAAGGGATTGTAGAGGTAATGGAAACCTTCAAGGGATTTTGTAACCCTCGGATATAATCGACTGTACCCACTTGTCTTGTGATAGGGATTGCCAGGCTACTGGGTACAGCGAAATTCTTCCCCCGACTGCCTCCAAGGGTGGACAGTCGGGCAACACCTCAGGGATGCTGAAAGGGCTTCTCAGGAAGAGGCTCCCTGTTGCCCTGGTTCTGAGGACCCCCCCTGCCTCTAGGGCGGCGTCTATTATTGTTACCCCCTCTGCCTCTGGGGGTAAACTGACCACGTGTGTCCGGTGTAGCTCCTTGGGCTTTACGGAACCACATCTTCCCCCCCTTCTGACCCTTGGGATATGGTCTAGAAGGAGTGGAAAACTGGACTCCAACGGCAGAAAGAGTTTTACCGTCCTGTTCACATCTGGTCAAAGTATCCTTCACCTGAGGTCCGAACAAAGCCGAACCGTCAAAGGGGGTGTTGGTGAAGGATGCCTTAAAGGGGTCCGCAAAATTACACAGCCGCATCCAGGCTTGGCGTCTAAGAGCAACATCTGTGCCTGCGGCCCTGCTCGTTCCATCGGCTGCATAAGATATGAGCCACATGGAGGAGTTAGATATCGAATTCAGGATAGCTAGCTGAGAGGCAATCTTTTCTTGAGCCCCAGCAGCTGAAGGATCCTGGACTACTTCTCCCAGTTCCTTGAGAATATCTCGTTGAAGCCTGGTGAAGTGACAAAGGTAATTCAGCGAACGCATTGCAAAGGTCGCTGAAGAAAACATCCGCTTTCCATACCTGTCCATGGTCCTAGAATCCTTATTAGGAGGATGGACAGGTACTGAAGGATCCGCCAGTTCCTTCTTAGTGGCCGCCGCCACCACCATAGCATCCACAGAGACACCTTTGGACAGGAACTGTTTGTCTGAAGGGGCCGTGATGAACTTGGATGGTCTCCTGGGGACAGGTTCCACAGAATCTGGAGCGCCACGCCCGAGCCACTACTTGCATGAGTGGGTCGAAAGGCGGAGACACCCAGGAGGTGGAGGGTCGGGATCCAAAAGCCTCCAGGTATACCGACTCATCCTCGGAGGGGTCAATGGAGGCCAATTCCCCTCTGTTTGAGGAGCTCAAGGATGTCTGAAAATGAGACATCCTCAGAGGGGACCGAGGGAACCCTCCGACTCATCTAAGTCGGTATCAGATGTAGTAGACTCAGGGGAGTCTGTGTGTTTCCTCTTACACGTCCTCTTCCGAGGGGGTTCCCCTGCAGGGTCAGGAGAAACCTCGGAAGAGGAGGAAATTCCCAGTGGGGAAACCTGGGGCGATGGATCCCTGGGCCTGAGAGCAAGAGGCTGGCAAGAGGCATCTGCAGGCACTGATGAGGGAGGAGCTAGAGGGATAGACCGTTGACCAGGCTCAGAGGCCAGGACACTCCTCATCACCTCAAAGGCTCCTCTCCCCAGGAGACCTGAACACACCCGCTCCGAAGAAACAGGAATGGTCGGCTCCAAGGAGAGAGAAGGCTCCGAGGCCAATGTCGGCACCGAGCTTACCAAAGCCGAAGCTCCGAGAGGGAGAGCGGGGTCGGACAAGGGTCCGATGCCACTAGCCTCCTCGGAGCCGACAGTGGAAACCCGACGACCAGATCCCTCCAAGGAAAGTCTCAAGGAGGAGATCGGAGCCGAGGATGACGGAGCCAAAGGATGTATCGGCTCCGGCATCGAAACAGTCGCTGTCCCAAGAAGCTCCGGCTCCGAACTCTGGTGTGGAGTCGGAGGAGGAATCTCAAGAATTGGGGCTGTAGCCGAAGTCTGTTGAGACGGGCTATGGAGCATTTGGGCCAGTGCCTGAGACTTCAACAATCTGCTTACCACCCTCTCCAAATCGTGGTCAGACAGCCTGGAAGATCTCGAAGATCGGCTCCGATGGCTCCGCTCCGACAAAAGAGGAGACCCCGGAGCCGAGTGAATACTTAGTATCGAAGGGGACCGGGATCTCTTGCGGGCTGGAGCCATCGGAGCCAAAGTCCCTTGAACCCCAGATGGAGCCGAGGATCTCTCGGCTCCGATGCTGGATAAAGTGTCGGCTCCAGCCGGAGCCGACAAGGCAACAGTAGTCAGGGTATCGGAGCCAGCCGGCACCGAACCCACTACTCTAGCAGAAGAAGTATCGGCTCCAGCCGGAGCCGATATCGGCTCCGACGGAGCCGGAGCCACCGGAGGAGGCTTGGACACTGTAGCCTGAGCCTTCGGTGACTTAAGAGGTTTTCCTGCCCCTTGCTTAGGAGGAGAACCTTCAGGTTTTAACAAACCTCAGAGGATCAACTTGTTCCTCCTTTCCTGCAGGACTCTCTGGCTAAAGGCATGACACAACGCACAGGAGTCCTGCAGGTGCAAAGGCCCCAGGCAATACACACAAGAAGTGTGACCGTCTGTCAGGGACATTTTCTGACAGCACTGGTCACACTTCTTGAAACCTGAGACCTTGCCTTCCCTAGACATCCTAAAAGGATATACACAAACAGTCCCCACAAACACACAACTTAATCCCTACACAGACACACAGGAAGGGAATAACTTGGGGAACTAGGCCTGACTAAAGATTTAACTGAAAAAACTATTTTGAAAGCTTAAAAAGGAAGGGAATAGGGTGGGCTGTACTAAATACAGGCTAACCTAACACTGAAGGGAAATTAAACCCCTAACTAAACTTTTTCTTCTTTAACAAGAAAAAACTTACCTCAGCTGGCAAAGGAGACCTCTTTCGCTAAGCGGCAAACGAGATCTGGGGTAGTTCCGCCTTGCATCATGGGATATAGGGTTGCCTCGAGCTGGTAAAAGGAGTTCTCGAGCTAAAGCTAGTGCCGAGTCGGAGCCGAGGATCGGTTCCGAACCCATCCAGCAAGAATGAAGGCGAGATTGACAACTTAACATTTATTATTTAAATAGAATGCATTCTCACTTGTCAAATAGTGATTCATATGAGGAAACCTCTCTTAACTTTTTACATCTGGCTTATCAGAGAACTGATTATTTGCTGCAGGACTTACTAAATCAAGGTGAAATTGGGTCTGAATTATTTGACTTTTTTCATGTAAAATATCCCATGGTGCCCTGTATTTTTGGGATTCCCAAGATACATAAGAGCACCACTGATCCACCAATGAGGTCCATAGTGAATGCTAGTAAGTCCAAAACCCACCCCCCTGGAAAGTATATTTGACTGGAAATTAAAGAAAACCTTGTAACCTTTTGACCATCTTTGTCAAGATTCCTGGGACTTTCTGTTAAAGATCAAAGATCTGAGTTTTTCTAAGAATGCTGTTTTTCTTACTGTTAATGTTATTCAGTGTGATCCCTCATTACATTGTTTAGGATGGTTTTATGATTTTTTTTGTGTGAATCTATGGATTTAGGAAATAACTACATTAATGTGGTGGTAACCTGTATGGAAATAGTTTTGAAAAATAACTTTGTGTATTTGGAGGGACAATATTTCCATCAGGTAAAAAGGTGTGGCCTTGGGGGTTTCGTGTGCCCAAATAATTGCCAACATTGTTCTACTCCAATGGGGAAAACATTTTTTGTTCAAAAAATATTTCATCAAGCCTTGGAAAATATATCTCCATTTTTTGGATGATATATTTTTATATGGGATAGAGCTGAGAGTGAGATTGTTGATTTTATTGATTACTTGAACACTACAACTTCCTTTTTAAAGTTTACCTCTTTTTATAACCACAATTGTATTAACTACCTTTTTTATAACAACAATTGTAGTAACTATTTGGATGTTAAACTTTCTAAAAATTATTCCAAAAAATGTGTTGCCGGTACAATTTTTTATAACCACAATTGTATTAACTACCTATTTTTATAACCACAATTGTATTAACTATCTGGATGTCAAACTTTCTAAAAATTATTCCAAAAAATGTGTTGCTAGTACAATTTATAGAAAGCCAACATACTGTAATAGTTTGCTGCATTTTGAAAGCAATCATCCTGTGCATCAAAAATATGGTATAGTTAATTTAAGGGCCAATATATTCAATTGGCAAGAATGGTTTCAGACAATGATGAATCTAAAATGGAAAGTATGAAACTGGGTGGGATGTTCCATGCAAGGGGTTTTCCTGAAGGAATGGTTTCTAAAGTTATGGCTGATGCGACGGATAGAAGGGAGAAGGGTGAGATTCTATCCCTATTAAAGTCCACCTATAATACGTATCTGAAATGGTTAGACATCAAAATAATCCACCAAAAAGTCATCACCTTGCTTTTATTACTGAATGATGGTTGGAGGATTCCAGTATTAGAACTGTCTTGACAAAGAACTGGGTTATTTTTTTCTTGTTTTGGCGATGTTCTGGATGAAATACAAGACAAACCAGTAGTGGTTTACAAGAGAGGTAAAACTATGAAAGATTTTTTAGAACAACATTCTGACCACCAAAGCCCCATGTATAGTAATAAAAAGCCTGGTACATATAAATGTGGATTTTGTAAACAATGTTAAGTATGTTTTAGTGGTGAACAAGTTGTGGTCAAAGGAAGAACTATAAGAGTCAAGTTTCACTGTAATTGTAATACCCAGAGGGTGGTATATATAGCAGTTTGTCAGAAATGTAATCATTTTTATGTGAGTAAAACTAAAAGAAAACTTAGGGAGAGGATATATGAACATGTATTGGATATTTAGAAGATAAAGCCAAAAAAATGCACTGGCTAAACATTTGACAGCAAATTCGGATTATAGATTTTTATTTTTTGTTGTGGATCATATTTTTACTAATCCTAGTAGGGGGGCCATGGTAAGAACTTATAGAGAAGAAGGAGTTGCGGTGGCAACTCAGATTGAATACAATGGTACCCCTGGTTTAAATTATCATATTTCGATTAGTAGTGTTCTCAAGTTGAGGTCATGTAATACTTAGGATTAGTTATTTTTACATTTAGGTATTGTATTTCCTTTTGTGTTTTATGTTTTTAGTACATAAAGAATTCCAACTGAACATTATTTTACATTTTTTAGCCATTTTTATTAATAATTGGATGATTAATTGGGTGTTCACGGTCATGTGACTAAGACAGGTGGGATATATAAAAGATATAAGTAGTATGATTTAGTGATTCTGATGAAGTCTGCATGTACAGATGAAATCACTTAATCCTGTATTATTTTATTAGATTAAAGTTCTTGTACATACTTTTGGCTGAGTGGCTTTGGCTTTGGTTGGCTACTTGGTTCCTAAAAAAAAAAAAACAAGCAGGTTAACTACATATATACTTGGTAGGGTATACTTTTATTTTAGCTCCATTAAGTGAGACAAAATGTTAAACTGGGTCCCCTCAAGCCATAGGTGAGATAACTCAGATGGAACAAATGTTTTCCTCTCCATCTCACACTGTCCCTCCTCATACTTGGCCAGTCTCGACGTGTAGCCTCATGTCATCCAGCAGCTCCTAGCTTGTACCAGACTAGATTGTAGATGGAGGACATGGGTAGGTACTGTGTATATCTGGTGGTGTCCCTGTATATGATGTGCAGATGTCTCATATAATCATGATTGTGATACCTAAGTTGAACAAAAGAGTGTAAGTGCTGATCCATAACCCACCATGGTCCTTCTGATTGTTGTACCATCATAGCATTTTAGGGAAACATAATTACATTGCTACATTCTTGAGATTTTGTACTTCAGAAAATATGGAAACAGGTTTCATCAAATGGCAGTGCAGATAGTTCTATGGAACAAACTAATGTGTATCTGGAGTTCCTCTTCCCTTGCAATTCTGGAAGCACATTTTTATCTCATCCTTGTGCTGTTTCTCCTTTTTCTGCTCTCTTACTTAATGAATATGAAAATACTGCAGTCATGAGTGTCTCTCTTTCTGGTAATGTGCACAACTGTGGTCCTTTTACTCCAGATTGTTGGTATCTCAGTTTACCAACACATACTATACTATACTATGGAGATGGTGCTCATTTTCCCATCAAGGCACTACTCACCCTTTCCAGTTATTGTGCTATAGAGAAGCACAGGGGAGGGGGGGGGGGTGTTCTCCTTTTGAGGTGATGCACATTTTTAGATAAAGTATTAAAGTAAAATCCCATCCGATCATATTGCATTTAACTCTATTGCAATGTACTCACAAAGCTGGTATTTCTTTCACAACAGTGAACCTTGCCTTCATACAGTGTGTAGGCATATCTTCCTCTGACCCTGGATGCCTTCATACAGTACGTAGGCATATCTTCCTCTGACCCTGGATGCCTTCATAAAGTATGTAGGCATATCTTCCTCTGACCCTGGATGCCTTCATACAGTACGTAGGCATATCTTCCTCTAACCTTGGATGTCTTCATACAGTGTGTAGGCATATCTTCCTCTGACCCTGGATGCTCTCATACTGTAGGCATATCTTCCTGTGACCCTGAATGCCTTCATACAGTACATAGGCATATCTTCCTCTGACCCTGGATGCCTTCATACAGTATGTAGGCATATCTTTCTCTGACCCTGGATACCTTCATACAGTACGTAGGCGTATCTTCCTCTGAACCTGGATGGCTTCATACAGAACGTAGGCATATCTTCCTCTGACCCTGGATGTCTTCATACAGTATGTAGGCATATCTTCCTCTGACCCTGGATGTCTTCATAAAGTACGTAGGCATATCTTCCTCTGACCCTGGATGTCTTCATAAAGTACGTAGGCATATCTTCCTCTGACCCTGGATGTCTTCATACAGAATGTAGGCATATCTTCCTCTGACTCTGGATGTCTTCATACAGTACGGAGGCATATCTTCCTCTGACCCTGGATGTCTTCATACAGAACGCAGGCATATCTTCCTCTGACCCTGGATGTCTTCATACAGTATGGAGGCATATCTTCCTCTGACCCTGGATGCTCTCATACTGTAGGCATATCTTCCTCTGACCCTGGATGCTTTCATACAGTATGTAGGCATATCTTCCGCTGACCCTGGATGCCTTCATACAGTACGTAGGCATATCTTCATCTGACCCTGGATGCCTTCATACAGTATGTAGGCATATCCTCCTCTGAACCTCACCCTCATACAGTATGTAGGCATATCTTCCTCTGACCCTGGATGCTCTCATACTGTAGGCATGTGCTGCCTTTTCCCATCATGTTTTGCTTAATCCTTGCCCTTTCCCTATCCTAAATAATACTTTAGTACTGACTTGCTATCCTAAATAATACTTTAGTACTGACTTGCTGTACTCCTGTGATGCTGCTCTTTGGATAAAATGTGAAACTGATGTCTGATCTGAAAATACTGGTAATATTTCAATGAATGGATAAGAGGACACTTTTTATGCAATCTTAAATCTCATTGTTGTCCCATCCAAATAAATGCTTTTATCTCAGGATTACACACCTCTTCCTTTATTCCTCATTGGAAATGCATTATTATTGTGTGTTCATCTCCTGCAGTGGTAAATTTTATAGCAAAACCCTTGTTTATGATATATGGGATACATCGGTTGGAACATATGATATGGATTCCTGTTTCTTGCTTCCTGTGTCATGTGACTGCTTATCATGCTGTTTCCTTACAGATATGCATCAGTATGTTGAGCTTCTGCTCCTCATCCTGTATCTAGTGTTGTGGAGAAGCATAATGGAATTCAGTATCTTAAGGCACTGTCCTCTGGACAATAACTTAACAATCACTGCTGGCCAAATTAAGGATATCTTTTGCTGAATAGAAGCTTAAGTCACATACTCCACAATTGAGATGCTGTGTTCAGGTAAGGTGATAAGGTGAGATCTCACATAATGACATTGCTCATGGCCATGGTTGAACAACCCAGCATGGATCAGGTACCCCAGATCCCTGTTCCTTCCAGATGTGCACCTTCTAAGGATGTGATATAAGGGAAATGCTGCTCTTTTGTGCTGCTCTCCTAAGGTAATGCTGGCATTTAAGCTTCATAGCCCCTGTGTTGATAATCTTTTTCCTTACTTTTATTTTATCTACTCCATGGCAGGTTCTGTACAACTGGTCTGCTACTGGTTTTGGATATAGTTTTAAACTGAGGTGTAACACACTAACATATAGCTGGTACTCATCACATCTTGGTTCGTTTGAAGCTACATGGGTCTACAGATTACTATTATCTTAGTACTTCTCTTCCTTGCCTATCCTGGTTCTAAATTGTATGCTAGGCATGAAAATTCACTCTTGAGAGATGATTCTATGAAAAACATGTCACCATAAACTAGCATATCAAGTTTCACAGTGTCACTTCTGTTCCGTCTGCGTTTTATAAGCCCCTCCCAGATTAAGTTCAGCCTGACAAGTATATGAAACCCGTGAGTGAAACACATATCGCTGTTCTTCTCCTACTCCTCGCTCCATCCTGGTGACAACGGTCCGTGTCCCTTCCTCGAGGTATATCGTGGCGTTAAGTGTGCTATACTCATGAGATAATGACATTCAGAAATGCTAGTAAAATGATGCCAAAGTATAGGAGACAGGCCTGCTGGAATGCATGTCCATTGTGCTACTGCTGCCCATTATCCTATTGCTGGTCTTCATACCGTCTTGGTGTTATTTATCCTCGCACAATCCAGATGAGTTATGTCATTCCTGTTCCTCTCATTCTTGTTTCCTCCTATTTATCAGGATGGCTTATTTAAGTTGAATCGAAAGATGCACCTATCACTGTCAGTGTGCAGCTCACTGATCCATTGTGCAGGTGCTTATCTTTGTATCATCTGGAAGAATGGCCTCATCCATGACTTGTCCTTTTCATCTACGTCCCATTATACTGCTGAATGGCTCATAGTAGGAGCGCTGCTTTGCTGATGTGCTGACCTTCTGATAAGATGCTACACAGAAACTGCACCTTGCCACATATAATGTCACTCAGGTGGAATGCCCACTTACTTACCATGGTGTATTTAATAATCTTTCTGAATTCCTGGGTGTCCTCTGCCTTGGCCTTCATTTTATCTAGTGCTCTCATACTTCGGTCATCCTACTGTATATTCTCATGACATCCTGGTGAACCTCACAGGTCTTTCTAGCTTGTAGGAGCAAATGCTTATGTACTGCCTACCTCTGATGGTGTCTCCAAGATAAGAAATTATGCTCTGGTCAGGTCTAACATGATCGTGATAAGTATGTCTAATAAAAGTGTAAAGCTGGGTCGAAAAAGCCCATTTGGGCCCTTCTAATTCTTTTCCCATGTTAATTCTCTAGATGAACATAAGTGCATTGCTGTACCTCTGATGCTGAATGCTGTGGAAAAGATATAAACTGGGGTCCCATATGATGCAAGTGGATGTACTCCAATATCCCACAAGTGTGCCTTTGTTTTTCCTCTTCCCCTGCATACATGGATGTGCATATTCATCTCCTCCTGGTGCCATTTTCCAGTTTTACACTATAATAATTTAAAGCTGCATAGGACTTATTCAGTCCCCACAGGCTCTCCTTCATGTACAATGTTAAATTAACTTTCTGATCTGAAGTAGTTACTTCATTTGATCTGCAACCTGTGGGATTTGGATCCGACCTCGGATCCGAGCCGGCAGCTTTCCAAGCTTCAATATCCGAGCTCCTAGCTCCTCCCCCTACCCATAATCCCTTGCTACCAACCACATTACCTCAGATCGTTTTTTGCCGTGGCTAAAGACGGTTGCTTCTCTGTGAAGAGCTCCTAGCATTTGGTGAGATTGTTCCTTTTTTCTATAGAAAACCTTGAATATTTCTTGTTAAATTCGTGTGTGTGTTGTTTTAACCAAACCCTCCTTGTTTAAAAAAAAAAAAACTCTCTTAGTTTTAAATTGTCTCTCCCCCTCCCCCCCTTAGTGTTTGGGTGTGTGTGTGAGAGGATAATGGCTGAATCCAAAGCTATTTTTTCGAAGTGTACTGAGTGTGGCCACAAGCTTTCCCCTGCTGATGGCCACACTCAGTGTGTTTTGTGTCTGGGGGCAGTACATTTGTCGGAGGCCTGCCAAATCTGTGTGGCCTTCAACCCTCGGGCACTCAGGGACAGGAAGAACAAGCTGATCCTGGTGTGAAAACTCCCTCAGGAGTCGGCTTCTTCTTCCTCTCCCAGCCGGGCCCAAGCTACTTCTGTAGCTTCGGCGCCGGCCACTCCGGTAGCTGTACCAGGGACTCAACCTCGCTTATCCGGTACTAGCTCTGTGGAGTCTGGGTCTTCTTCTCATAAGGAGAAGAAAAAGCATAGAGAGAGGGAAAGTCATTCTACTAAAAGACGGGCTGAGTCTCATCCCTCGGCTCCGCCTGAGAAGTTGCTTAAGTCCCCTGAGAGGGTCTCCGGATCCTTGTCCTCTCGGCTCCGTTCTCCTTCTTTTTCTCTGGAGCCGGAGGAGGAGGATAGGTCTCCCTCGAGGTCTTTGAGGCGGCCTTCCCGGCCTGCCTCGATCACTTCTTCGCGGTCCACCAGAAGCATCTCCGAGGCAGACATGGATCGGATGATGCGAAGATTTTTGCAGACCCAGATGCAGATGGGGATGCTCTTGCCTCCCCCCCCTTTGGGAGGGACAGCGGCCCCCATCTTTGCCCTGATCGCTCCTTCTCCGACCCGATTTCGGGTTTCGGAGTTGTCGGATCCAGGCCCTTTCGGATCCGGGGATACGTCGGCGCCGACAGGGTTGGTATCTTCGACGCCGACTATGCCTTCGAGCTTGTCGGATCCAAGCTCTCGGGGCCGAGGGTTGAGCATCGGATCCGAGGGGGTGGTTGTGTCTTCGGCGTCGATTGGGTTGGAGCACACCACTACCTCGGGTCCGATTGCTTCGGCTCCGACCCCGATCATCTCCTCGGAGCCGAGGAGGTTGCTTTCTCAGGCTGGTGATGGCAAATCTCCTTCGGCTTTTGAGGTGGTTGAGAGGGTACTGTCGAGATCATCCAGGTCCCCGATCGGGCCTTCGGATCCACCCATACCCCCACTGTATCAGGGTCTGTCTTCGATCATCCGTCCATCTGGACAGCCTGCCCAAAGCCTCCAGTTAGTTCCCAGGGAGGAACAACACCCGGTGGACGAGCCTTCTTCGGACAGTCCCGCCGAAGAGGTACCTCGAAAGCACCAGTGCAAAAGGAGGCACCTGGACTCCCCCGAGTCCATTACCACAGATACGGATTTGGAGGATAGGGAGGGTTCCCCAAGGTCACCCCCCGAAGATGTCTCATTTGGAGACATCATGGAAATGTTGCGTATAAGAGGGGGGTGGTCTGCCCAAAAACCCTCCCTGGATGAATCCGTATTTCTGGAGGCCTTTGAGGCAGGCCCATCTACCTCCTGGGTGTCCCCCCCAGCCGACCCCTTGGTGGACTTAATTACCACCAGGGCTTGGAAGGAGCCCGACACCATGGAGCCTATCCCTAGATGCCCGGATAAGGTCCTCAGCCCTCCTTCTGATAGACCTTCTTGGTCCAAAGGCGCACCGGTTGATGCTATGTTGGTGGCGGCTGCCACTAAGAGAGAACTTGCCCAAGAAAGTTCCTCGGTCCATCTGCCGGACAAGGAGTCCCGAGCATTGGACCGGATTGGGAAGCGGATGTTTGCGTCAGCAACCTTTGCCATAAGGTCGCTGAACTACATGGCACACACTATCCGGCTGCAACGTGACCTAATCAAGGAGTACGCGGCAGCCCCTCCGGAGTCCATGTCGGTCTTGGACAAAAAGGTTTTTGAGACTCGAATGGCCACTCTGAAGTCCATCTCAAATACATCTATGCGGCTTCTTTCCCATGCCACGGAAGGAGCCGCTAGAGCCAGCGGAGCGGGAGTAGTCTTAAGACGGCACTCCTGGCTCCGCCTCTGTGACTTCACGGATCCCTTCAAGGTGTCCTTCGCAAATGCCCCGTACGATGGTTCGGCCTTATTTGGCTCAGCAGTTCGCGACACGCTTGTCCAAAGCGAGAAGGATGGGAAGACGCTGTCGGCCGTCGGAGTCCGCTTCTCTAACCCCCAAAGATCCTTTTCTAGGAATCAGAGAGGGCAAAAGAAGCTGTGGTTTTGAAAATCTCAGCAATCCCATCCTGCTGCGGACAACTCGTCCTCTAGAGGCAGAGGAGGACAAGGTGGACGCCGGCCCAGAGGCAGAGGGGGCCCGCGCAACTTCGGGTCGAGAGAACCTTTCTCGGAGGGACCCGCGCAACAGCCCTGAGGGCTTGCCCGACTGTTCCTCTCTGGAGGCAGTCAGGGGCGATTATCGGAGCACCGATCAAAGTGGAAGTCCATTACAAACGATCGATGGGTGCTCCGGATAATATCCAGAGGTTACACAATACCGTTCTTGCACCCCCCCAAGCCCAAACATCTCCCCGATGTTCCACCCCATCAAAGGGAGTCCGCAACTTTAGAAATTTCGGAGTTGCTAAGAAAAAGAGCCCTCCAACCCACCCCCCCAGATCAGTCCAGATCAGGTTATTACTCCAGGTTCTTTTTGGTGCCAGAGAAAACGGGGGACCTCAGACCCATCCTAGACCTTTCATCCCTGAACCTGTTCATACCCAAGGAAAAGTTCCAGATGGTCACCCTCCAATCTATTCTCCCCCTTCTGCAGGAGAATGACTGGATGTGCTTGTTGGATCTCAAGGACGCGTACTACCATATACTAATGGACAGACGGTCCAGGAGATTCCTCCGCTTCTGGCTAGGAGCCAGTCATTATCAGTTCAGGATTCTTCCATTTGGCCTAACCTCAGCCCCCAGAGTGTTTACCAAAGTCATGGCAGTGGTAGCAGCCCACCTGAGACTCCAGGGCATTCAGGTGTTCCCTTACCTGGACGATTGGCTCCTCACCGCCCCCAACAAGCATCTTCTGGTTACAGTGAGAGATTATGCCCTATCTCTGTTTGCTCAATTGGGCATCTCAGTCAATTTAAAGAAGTCCTGCCTGTGCCCCACTCAAGCCCTAGATTTCATAGGGGCCAGGTTGGATACTCAGATCTCCAGAGTGGTTCTCACACCGACCAGAATAAACAGTTTGTACCGCCAAGTCTTGGATATTCTTCAGAGCCCAACCCCCCCAGCAGAATTAGTCCTGAGGGCGTTAGGATCTATGTTGGCGGCGATCGGCCTTTCTCTCCATGCCTGTCTGTGGATGCGTGTATTGCAGTGGACTCTCCAGGTCCAATGGTCTCTGTTGACCCATCCTTTGGACATGCCGATTCCCCTGAGCAGGGCATGCAGGGACTCCCTACTTTGGTGGCTGCAGGCAGAAGAACTCAAAGAAGGGAGACCCTTTGTGATCCCCCCAGTCGAAGCCACGTTGACCACGGACGCTTCCTGCCTCGGGTGGGGTGGGCATTACGCAGGCAAGTCAGTCCAAGGAACGTGGACTCCTCTAGAGACTGCATTGCATATCAATGTCCTAGAGATGAGGGCAGTGCTATTGGCGTTGCAAGCTCTCCATCACCTTCTACCTCTGGGGACTATTGCAATCCAGACGAACAACATGTCCGTTGTCTGGTACATAAACAAACAGGGAGGAACCAGGTCTTACCCCCTGTGTCGAGAAGCCATGAGAGTGTGGGAATGGGCTATTTCCACCAACCGCTTTCTGATAGCAACGCACATTCCGGGGCGGACCAACATATTAGCAGACAGCCTAAGTCGGGTATTTCTCAGCCCTTATGACTGGTCTCTGAATCCCTCTGTCGTGGAACAGATATTCCACAAATGGGGTCAACCTCGCTGCGACCTTTTTGCCTCTCCCCTAAACTCAAAATGCAGCGATTACTTCGCGATAGTTCCCCCCAAAGGGGAATCCCCCAGGGACACCTTGGTTCATGCTTGGCCGCCCGGTCTTCTTTATGCATATCCTCCTCTTCCTCTGATGTTGAAATTCATCCAGAAAGCCTGTCGGTTGGGGAGCAGAGTAATTCTCATTGCCCCATTCTGGCCTCGACAAGTCTGGTTCCCCTTTCTGCAGTCTCACAGTGTGGCTCCCCCATGGATTCTGGATCCCAGACCAGACCTAATCTCGCATCCGACGAGATGCCACACTCCAAACCTGGTCAGCCTCCGGTTCACAGCCTGGCTGATCCAGTTCCGTTAATGGCAAGGACTCCCGGTATCTCTTCCCCAGTTAAGGCTATTCTGGTGGCAGCTCATAAGCCATCCACCAGAAAACTCTACAACAGTAAATGGAAACATTTTTCCATCTGAGCAAAGGATAAGGAATTAGATCCCTTTATGGTTCCTATTCCCACCATTCTGGACATTCTATCCCTCCTTTTTAAGCAGGGAGCTAGTGCGTCCACCATTAAAGTCCAACTTGCAGCCATCTCTCATTATCATGTGGGAGATGGCATAAGTTCTTTGGCGTCAGCTAAAATATGCAAAGCCTTCCTAAAAGGCGTGTTTCTCTTGAAGCCTCCCATTAAACCGGCTATGCCTCCATGGGATCTTACCTTGGTCTTACAAGCTTTAACAGGACCACCTTTCGAACCTGCGGCCTCAGTGCCCTTAAAATTCTTATCTTGGAAGACAGCCTTCTTGGTAGCGATTACCTCTGCCAAGCGGGTATCAGAGTTACAAGCCTTGTGCATTAAGTATCCATACCATATTTTTCACAAAGATAGGGTTGCCCTCAGGACTAATCCTTCTTTTCTACCTAAGGTAGCCACAGAATCTAACATTAATCAATCTATTAACCTCCCTGTTTTCTTTCCTAGCTTCCAAAACAAAGGTGAATACACATTGCACAAATTGGATGTACACAGGCAACTGCGTTTTTACTTGCATAGGATTAAAGATTTCCGCAAGTCAAACCAGTTGTTTGTTTCTTATGCTAAATCAGCCATGGGCAAACCAATTTCTAAGGTGACAGTAGCAAATTGGATTTCTCAATGTATCAGACAGGCATACATCTCAATTGGGAGACCAGCTCCGGTTGTCATTCGGGCACATTCTACCAGATCTGTGGCTACTTCAACAGCGTTTTGGTCTAGAGTTCCAGTAGACGATATTTGCTCAGCAGCTACCTGGTCCTCTTCCCATACGTTCATTTCTCATTACAAGCTGGACATGATCTCCAGAAGTAGGGCTTCCTTTGGCTCCATGGTGCTTCGGAATATCCTTCCGTAGGGACCACCCAGGGCCTTTAGGTAAGCTGGGGACTCTGTCCCACAGGTTGCAGATCAAATGAAGTAACTACTTCAGATATAGAAGTTATGTACTCACCATAACGTTCCATCTGAGTAGATACTTCATTTGTCTGCAACCGACCCCCCCCCTGCCACCCCCCGAACCTCGGTAAAATATTGTCCTGTTGAGAATTCTCTCCATCTTTAGCTTATAGGGCAAAATAACCGATCTGAGGTAATGTGGTTGGTAGCAAGGGATTATGGGTAGGGGGAGGAGCTAGGAGCTCAGATCTTGAAGCTTGGAAAGCTGCCGGCTCGGATCCGAGGTCGGATCCGAATCCCACAGGTTGCAGACAAATGAAGTATCTACTCAGATGGAACGTTATGGTGAGTACATAACTTCTATTTATACTAAATTGCTGGTATCAAATGTTAGTCACACATTCTTAGGTACCAATCTTTCTATCATGCAGTACACATGCTTTTTCAATCCCTTTGCTGTAGAGAAACATGAGGCCACATCTTTCTTTAAGAAATATCACATTGTAAGTATTTCTAATGGAAAAAATGTGCATAACTGGCACTCTAATGAGAGGCATGTCATCACTGACATTTGGATGTGCATCCTTATCCTATTCTTGTTCTTGTCATTTTGTTTCCTTATCTTAAACAGTGACATGATCAAGCTGTTACTACAGTATTTTGGTATTTAAGCTGATTAATCCAGGTGTTGTTAATTTGTCTTATGTCCTTTCATCCTTGGTTGTAGAGAGGCCTAACGTTGGGTGCGCTGGTCTGAAGTAGCTACTGTTTTGTTTAGATATGGTGTATAAACTGAGATCCATTATGACTGCAGTGTGTGTAACTCAGGTTTAACACACCAGTGTGTAGCTGGCGCAAATCACATGTTGGTTATGTGTAGCTCAGGTGTAACACACTGGTGTGTAGCTGGCACAAATCACATGTTGGTTATGTGTAACTCAGGTTTAACACACCAGTGTGTAGCTGGCACAAATTACATGTTGGTCATCCTTATCTTTGTTTGGTATGGAGGTACTTCCTCATCTATTCTTGTTCCATTTCTTACCATTTGGACACACAGCACATTATTTTCCTGTTTCCTTTCATCCTTTTATTTTCCTATTTCTGTACTGTAGGTTAGGCATAATGCTGAAACCTGAAATGTGGTCCTTCAAAACCAGGTTAAACAGATGTCTAAGTGAAACATACAGAGAGTTTTTCATGTGGGATTCATACCAACCTGCATGAAGTATTTGTTAATCTTACCAGTTATGCCTACTCTAGCCAGTCTGAGAAAATCTCAACGAAAGCAAATACTTGTGTGAATGTCTTGATCTTTCTCCTTGTGCATTTTTCTGATCATCAGTTTAACTTGATTCACATCTACATCTCATATTGTTCATTTTTCACTTGTCCCATCTGTGATGCCCCTGCACTGGCCCCATAATCAAGGAGCCTCAATCCTCACCACTAGCACCAGTGAGGGGCATACACATTGGGAGGATGACAAATGCACACACAGTAAAGTACAGTTTCCCTTAAGAGCATGCAGAGATCGCAGTCAGACTGGGGGATGGTTTCTCCCTGTTTCTCCAGATCACCAATAAGACTCCCCACTGGCACAGCTATAGGGTTAAGATCTCAGCTAAGTGGTCAAACCAAGACCTCCAGCACCCTCTCTTTCCAACCAGTGCTTCGTGTCCCTGTCCAAGTAGCTGACACACACATACTTTGAGATTTGATTTATATACAAACACGCAGACACTCCTGGGGAAGCCTGGCACAGCTTTACGACCTATACCCCCTTCTGCCTAGACTATAATGTAATTATCATTGCCACCAACCCCTTCTTATCAGCTACTTAAGGCCCTTACAAAGGGTGACCAGTCCTACTGTGTAATGTTACTATTATTCAAATGGTAAGTGTGACCAAGACTAAGGCTATTTAGGAGTGGCCTGTACAGTGTTACCAAATTCATATGCAAGTACTCTAGGAGCTTAAATGTTGTTAAACAAACCAGCCACAATTAAAAGGTTTAAATGCATTTAATAATAAATAATAAAAGAACAAGACAATACTCAATAACTCAGCACAGTGTCTACAGAGTTCAGAATGACAGGAAATATTTTAAAACAACATTGCAGGACAGTTTCAAATAAATACAGAAAACATCTAAACTAATATTTACTATATTCCTAACTATCTCTAAAAGAAATACTATATCTAAATAACTTATAGAGCAAGGAAAATGCAGATGAGAAGTACTAAATGGATGTTTTCAGATCCAAGACAAGATGCAAAATGCACAGTCTCTGAGTGAGTTCCCAAATTAATATGAAAACATTACTGTTGGGTCAGTTTTGGATGACATCACTCTTTGTCACCTGCCTCCAGTTCCCAGGCTAAACAGATACTTAGAATTTAGCACCTCTGCTAGGAAGCCACAGAGCAATAAAAACACTCTACATTTTAAACCTAGTAATTATTTCTGTTTCAAGACAATAGGAAACCTCTAGATCTAGACATTGTGTCTGCTTGCTGCACTGAAACACAGTCATAAAACTCTTTTCTTTTCAACTTGTTTTCTTGATGGTTTGCAAGTTAACTCTGTATGTACTAGCTTCTACTATTAAAACATACATTTGCACAGGCATATAGTTTATATACATTTCTGTTCTTTTCCAGTAGGGTACACTGTGATTACATTCTTGAAGCTCAGTATAACATACATAACATATAGTTCAACACACACTTCTGCACTAGTTGTTAGATTTTATGAATATAAATCTGAAATTAATTATGTTGTAAATATGCTGAAAGAAAAGGCTTGCTTAAATGCAGAAACAAAGTTTAAGTAATATGTGATCAGCAGTCATACTAAATGACCATGGCTTGGAAAAGGAATCTGCTGAATGGACATTCTTCCCTTACAGACTCAGAACAGGCAGCAAGCAAGAAGCAAGTAAGAGCCATATAATATTTTTTCAATGGCGAGGCAGCTGAGTGACTAGCACCATATAATTTTTTCAATGGCAAGCTAGCCTGCATTTGAACCTACAATCTGCATTCAAACACAGGAGGAGTGATGGTAAGCCCTGCAGAGGGTCACTTCAGTTAAATTGCAGTAACTAACATTTGTACGTATGTGTCAATTCTGAACAGAAGTATTCCAGTTTATGCAGCTTTCAGTAGTAAAGTTTTTTAGACGTCTACAATCCGGAGTGAGACTAGTTCAAGAAATTCGCAGTGCCATAAATTCTTCAAGAAAAGGGGGATATCCACTAGCCCATCAGTCCACTGCCTGTTGTGCTTTCCCAGCTTCTCAAGTGACTTTGAAAAATTTCCAGCCATCTGCAACAACAGTCTGATCACCTGTTTTCTTGCTCACTGGTAAGACGTTTTTCTACGTCACATTTTTTAGTATGGTTGCTATTTGACAGTATGGATATTTTCATGCATAATTTAAACAAATGTAAAAAAATGCTATGTTGGTATACACAGCACATTAGTAAATGTAAAACCTTATTAGGGCAGGTTGATAGTAAGGCATTATGCAAATGTATTACAATATTTGACTGGTATCTCAAAGAAAATCATGTGAAATATGACAAATGTTTATTGTGTGCTTCAACAAACACTGCATTTTGTGTATTATGTCATAAAATAATATTGCATCATATTGCTAAAAAAATAGACTGTAAAGACAGATCTGAAGAATTAACTAAGGGTAAAGTGTTTCCATTACATTCTGATGTTGAACAGTTATGTCCTGTTACCACATGTGAGTCAAATCAGTTACTGATAAATCCCTTAGTACATTTTGTTACAAAGGAATGTAGTAAACTTCTAAAAGACAGACACAATGAGTTCAGGAAGCTTAGACAAGTTATACATACATCTTTTCAAAAGTGCATAGGAGTTTCAAATTCAGCAGAACAACTTACTAAAGAATGTCAGAAAGACCATGCAACATCACAGGAAATTCAACAGAAGTTCCAGGATAAAGAAAATAAATTAGCTGAACTGACAAAGACTGGGAATTTCCTGCATACACAGTTAATCTGTGCAAAAGAAATATATTTTATAATATGTTTATGTTTTGAAAATGG
This sequence comes from Protopterus annectens, assembly GCF_019279795.1. Lineage (NCBI taxonomy): Eukaryota > Metazoa > Chordata > Ceratodontiformes > Protopteridae > Protopterus > Protopterus annectens. The sequence continues at coordinate 1,497,222,407 of NC_056745.1, forward strand.
TTAAACATACATGGTAGGATGATAGAGACAAATCATTCTTAAATGTTTTTCTTTCATTCAGTTAAAGCAAGACATCTATCAGTACTACAGTAAAGTAAAGCATATGAATGCCATTCATTAGCACAGTCAAAAGGTAAACAAAACTGTTCTAGTGTATAAAATTAAATAAAAATAGTTAATGAGTAAAAATTTAAAGTCACAAGACATGACATACTTGTATAAAGATATACATATACAAGACAGACATGCATGTGTGTTCTTTTCATCTAGAGTACATCTGTTACAATACACAAGAATAACAGTCAGACAACAGCAAATATAAATAATATAAATATAAATGTGTTGGCTAAACTAATATCTATTTTGTTTTTTACAATTTGTTTATAATTATATAGTAACACCAAACAGTTAAAATTCTGAATTTTAAAAAGAAAATCACAGATGGTATTATTCAAACAGTTTTGTAAAATTAATGGCAGGACAGTTAAATAGTTAAATAAATAAATAAAAAAAAATACTGAAATCCATGTAAGGTAATTGTAAAATGATGTCTATTTATGTTGTATAAATGCATAGTTATGCAAATCACAATCACATTAAAGGAAAAATGCTAAAAGAATTAACTATAGTTTACAGAGTATGAAATGTGAGCTCTGACCTTCCTAGACTAGATGAATAGTTACAGGAAATGCTGGAAAGATAAGATAAACAACAAGACTGATTGCCAGGCAAGTAGCTTGAGTTTTTCTAAAGCATCATTGTTATTAAAACATAATTGTTAAAATGTTTACAGGCAACACTATTTGGTAATTGTAATTAAATGCCACAATTGTGCATAGATGTCACTTATAATCTGTTTGCAAGTAAATGTTAAAAGGACAAAAAAAACCTCAGTTGTATCAAGTACAGCCAGCAAATGGGCTATAGTATATATACAGTTCAAATCAATTGTGCAGGAGAATGTAAATGCCTACTAGTGGTAGTAAACAGCAAAAGCTTTATAAAAATTATCAAATCAGACAAAAGTTCATAATTTAATAAAATAAATGTATAACCATAGTGTTAGGCTAACATACATTCTATTTTCACAGCATAGGGCAGGTAAACAGTGCTGAAGTACTACAGGGGGAGGGGTACTTTCTCAGTTTTACACTGACTGTATAAGAGGGAGGGGCACTTTCTCAGTTTTACACTGACTGTATAAACAGACTGTGACAAGGGTCTGAAATAAAGCTACATAAAAATAAATAATAAGGGTCTAAAATAAAGCTACAGGAAAAAAAAATATCTCATTCATTCTTGACAATACTTTTTTAGGTAGAGGGAAAACAGGTATTAGTGTATTAGAAATACTGGTAAACTGGATTAAACCTGACAGGATAAGATATTTTACAAGTTGTTAATAGCTATCATAATGGTTATTATTTTATTGTTTAGAAAAAACAAGAGATGATTTAAAATTGCTTTATTAAAGCTATACAAGAGAGAATAAAGATATGCAAAAATGCATAAATGTTTCTAATAGCAAGAATGGTCACTATTTTTAATAAGTTTTTGGCAAAACAATGTTGGTATAAAAAGCATGAATATTTTTAATAATTGTTGAGTATGTAGTTTAAAATAACAGGACATATGGATATGGTATCAGTTCCACTAGATATTTCTAAAGAGACAAACATTTTCCAAGATTTTGCTTAATATTAATGTTATTAAATTTGTAAGATTAGACTAAATGTACTTTATAGTCATTGTATGTACAAATGCAGAAGAATTCAGTACAAATTAAATAAATGTCTAGTAATAAATATGTGTGAAAAAACATGTTTTAAAAAAAAGTGGGTCCAGTATACCTAGTAAATTGAAATGCATAAATAGCAAACAGTCTGTGTAAATACATACTGATCAGGATACATTGTAATAAGTTCAAAAGTAATTTGTCAAGTTGTAATATCATTGGTTTTACCCCAGTAAAATAACTGCTTTCAAATATTTATTATTTAAGCCCAGTTCAGTACTTTACCAAGATGTTAATGGGCAATTCAAAGACATGACCACAATGTTATGGTTAAAATGACATTGAAATTGTGTGTTTTCAGTAGTGTATAAATGCTTGCAGTAGCACATAGTTATTGTCTCATAGTTAATTTAACAGCTGCAAAGAGTTAATGGAACAGTTCTAAGTCATAAATTAAATTCTGTGATTGCAAAAAAATAAATTGATCATGTTAAAAAAAAATAATAACATTAAAGCAGACACAGCTCATAACTGATAAAAAATATTTTCACAGAATGGTCTGCAAAAGAAAAAGTTGTTAAATACATTCAGTTTTGGTAGTAATACTTTCATATCATTGTATTAACTATGTAAAATTGCATTTTGATTTGTTGTATCAAACTAAAGGTTTGTTTCTTAATGTATTTTCTATATAAAATGTTTTGAGTATGTTTAAAAACAGAGGGAATTGTTAGATTTTATGAATATAAATCTGAAATTAATTATGTTGTAAATATGCTGAAAGAAAAGGCTTGCTTAAATGCAGAAACAAAGTTTAAGTAATATGTGATCAGCAGTCATACTAAATGACCATGGCTTGGAAAAGGAATCTGCTGAATGGACATTCTTCCCTTACAGACTCAGAACAGGATGTATGCAAGAGCAAAAATACAAAATCTGCTTTTAAAGAATGGACATTTTTCCTTTACAGACTCAAAACAAGATGTATGCAAGAACAAAAATGCAAAATCTGCTTTTAAAGAACAATGACATGTTATTCTGCATGGAAAAACAGGATAACAGATGTTTTTTATACAAAGATCCAAATAAAATACAGAATGTTCACACTGTCAGAAAAGCTGATCTCTGACAATGTGTTTTCTCAAAAATATGTTTTTCTTCATAAAAAACAGGATATGCTTATCTGCTGAATGGACACAAAACACAAATACATGCGAGAGATGCAACTATACGGCCAAACTGGAGGCTGAGCTCTCTCAACATAGGACTGGCAAGACCAGTCAGGAGGAAAAGGTTACCACACACACTATAGATCCAGTCTCACATAGTACCATCACAACCTCAAATCATACACATAAACACACAAAGACATACTCGGAGGCTCTGATCAAAAATCTACCAAAACAGCAGAGGCCACCAAAGCAGACACCCAAAAAAACACCACCTCAGAACACAACACCTGAAACACATAGACCTCACAGTCAGAGTGTCAAACAGTCACAGCCCTTAAGGCCAAACACAATGCCAGACACGCTAGTCATTGGTGACTCCATAGTCAGACACACTGACGTCCCGCTCACCAGACTGAGTAAGGAGAAGGTCACAGTAAGCTGCCTGTCGGGCGCTAGAATCCGCCACATAACGCAAGCACTCAGGTCGCTCAACAGCAGGTACAAATACGACTCAGTCATTGTCCACGCTGGTGTAAACGACCTGAGACGTACCTCCTTGGACTACATGAAAAGAGACATTGAAGAGCTCTCTGATTATGTAGCCCAGGCAGGTATGACCCTGACCTTGAGCAGTATCCTACCTTCACCAAGAATGATGCCACAATACAGAGATAAGATGATCAGCTTTAACAATTGGCTTAAAATCTGGTGTCATTCAAAGGGGATCCAATGTCTGTCTGCCTGGGATGACATGCTGGACAAGCCACGCTGCTTGCAAGGGACGGCTTGCACCTGTCACCCCTGGGATTCCGGATATTGGCAAAGGCTCTTGCCACCCCCACAGTGCCTTTTTTAGGCAAGGCTCAAATTCTAAACCTACCACCCTAGAACACAAAAAAGGAAAAAACTAAGGGTAATGCTGCTCAATGCCAGAAGTCTTAATCTCAAAATGCATGCACTCGAGGCCCTTCTCAGTATGGAGAACATCGATGTCTGTGCGGTGACAGAAACCTGGTTCAGGGCTCCTGAGAGCACCCCAGCACTATCAGGTTATACCTCATATCATGAGGACCCGCCCCAAAATCTGGACAATACCAAGAAAGGAGGGGGGGTATCCATATTCATCAAGGACACCCACACCTCAAGACTGGTGGCAATGCACGATGCATCGGAGACCATCCAGGTGCAATTAACCATAGGCAAGACTGCTCTGCAAATTGTAGCATGTTACAGGCCACCCTCACAAACTCAGGAACCTCACATGGCCTTCCTGAAAACACTAGAGGGGATAAATGTATCACCAAACACCATCATACTAGGTGACTTCAATTACCCTAATATAGACTGGGTACACTACTCAAGCCCAAACACCCTAGCCCAAAAGTTCCTGGAATTCATAAACTCAAATGCCATGGAACAGCTAGTCACCATCCCCACAAGAAGAGAAAACATACTTGATCTCATCATCACGAACATGGGAGCACTATGTTCAACACCGGAAGTATACCCCTCACTGGTGAGATCAGATCACAAACTAATCTCGCTGGAGGTCCTCATCCCACCCCACCTGAAATAAAAAAGACCACAGTAAAGAACTTCTCGAAAGCCGACTTCACACTTCTAAAGACTAGTGTGGTCTCCTTTAAGGCCCCCGAGCCGGAGGAAAACAGTATTCAAGCCGCTGAATCACTTACAAATGCCTTCTACCAGCACCTGCAGGACTGCATGGATAAGGCAATCCCAAGCAAAACAAAGACTCTTTGTACCAAAGGCAAGCGTCCAGTCTGGTGGACCCCAGCCATAAACAAACTCTACAACAAAAGGAGGAAGCTACTACAAGATAGAGCAAAATCCTTAAAAGGTAAGACACCCTTGATCACTATAAGTAAAAAACTAAGAGCTCTCATAAAATCGACCAAAGCAAATTTTGAGAGAAAAATAGCCAAAGACTCAAAAGACAACCATAAGGCCTTCTTCAGCTATGTTAGAAACCTGGGAGGAAACTCCCAGATATGTTCAGAACTAGTTCAAAATGATGTGAAGATTACTGATCCTACAGACATTGCCAACATACTGGCTGACAGGTTCAGTGCAAACTTCTCCCCCCCTCCCCCCCAAAAGGAGAGATATCTATACCAAGCGATTGCAGTCCCCCAAACATCTCCAACACCCAAGTGAAAACTGCTCTCGCCAAAGTAAAAAACACAGCATCCATGGGACCTGATGGTGTCCCCGGCTGTGTGCTCCACGAACTAAATGATGAATTAAACCCACAGTTAGGACAGCTGTTTAATCATAGTCTTACCTCTGGATACGTGCCCAGGGAGTGGCGCACTGCAACTGTGGTCCCACTTCACAAAGGCGGTGCCTCCACCGACCCTGGAAATTACTGGCCCATTAGCTTGACAAGCCTTATCTGCAAAGCCATGGAGAGGATCATAATGGACCTCATAAATAAAGACATAGGGAATTTGCAGACTTTGGATCCATCCCAGTTTGGCTTTGTCAAAGGCAGATCATGCCTTCTAAACTTGGTTGACTTTTTCGAGACAGTCACCAAAGCCATTGATGAGGGAAGGGCAGTCCATACAGCCTACCTAGATCTGGCGAAGGCCTTCGATACAATACCCCACTCGGGTATCATTGAAAAACTCATCAGCTTAAATGTTAACCCATACATCACAAGATGGGTTGCAAACTGGCTGAGTGACAGAACCCACAGGGTCAGAGTTGCTGGTGCCATGTCAGACTCAAAGCCTGTCACAAGTGGTGTACCACAGGGCTCAGTCCTGGGCCCACTCTTGTTTGGCGTCTACTTTTCCGAAGTACAAGCAAGCACAGGAGGGTTATGGCTGACAAAGTTTGCAGATGACTGCAAACTGGGCGCCATAGTAGAAAACACATCTGACACAGATATCCTACAGAAGGGTCTCACAGAAACGGATAACTGGTGCCAGAGCCATGGCCTAAAGTTAAATGCCAAAAAATGCATAGTCATACCCTTCGGGAAAAACAAGGTTACCCCTAGCTACCAAATAGGTGGCAATCCACTGAGCACAGAAGAAGTTATCAGGGACCTAGGGACACAGGTTGATAGTAGTCTGTCATTCGACACCCATGTAGCCAAATTAGTTAGGAAGACCTTCTACATTGCCCACCTTATCATGAAGGGATTCTCGTCTAGATCAAGGGAGGTCATAGTCTCCCTGTACTCATCACTCATCAGACCAATGATTGAGTATAATGCCCCATTCGGAATGTATCTGACCCGACACTTGCAGCAGCTTGAGAGGCCACAAAAGTTCCTCACCAAAAGGATAAAGGGTCTCAAACATCTGTCCTATGCTGCCCGACTGAAAGAACTCCAGCTCTACTCAGTCGCTTACCGCTTGCTCAGAGGTGACCTTTGCATAACATACAAGGCCATGTCAAACCCAGATTTGATGAATATGCTTCACCTCAAAAAATCTAGATCTATCAGAGCCACAAGGGCGGGAGACTTAAACCTGGACACGGCTATTAATAGGACGTGTTGGAGGGATAGATTCATCACCCAAAGACTCCCTATGCTGTGGAACAAAATCCCGGTATATGTGAGGCAGAGCACCTCGCTGGCCTTGTTCAAGAAAAATCTTGACCAATGGATGGGAGATCGCAGATATACCCCAGGGATCACCTCAGTGTCACTGCTTGACAGAGGCACAGCGAAATAATGGGTATAGTTCCCCATACTAAAGGGGTGGCGTAAGCCACAAAACTATGGGCTAGGCTTGTAAATGCCCTCGGGCAGATAGCCTAGTATGAACCTATGAACCTATGAACCTATAAGAACACATGTTTCTATACACAGATTCAAATAGAATACAGGACAATGTGTTTCCTCAAAAATATGTTTTTCTACATGGACATTAGGACACTGTTACAGGATATTCACACTGTCAGAAAAGCTGGTTTCTTACAAGACATTGTTAAACAAGGAAGCTTAGTATTGTTTCTACAGGACTAAAACTGTATATAAAGAGCTGTATAAATCCAGCTATGTGAGAGAGGTTTGGTAGGGACACAAGTCCCAAGGTAAATGTTATATCTCTCACATCATCTGTACTATATGAGAAGTAAAGTTGGAACAGTACTTTTAAGCTGCAACGTTTGTCCAGTTTTATTTATTATAAAAGTTATTGGTTACTGCTCTTAAAGACAAGTGCTGCAAAGTATATTCTCTCATCAGTATATATTCTGCAAGTTTCTGTATGCAACAGACTGTGAATGCAAATATAACTAGACTCTGAATTTTAGCAGAATCCAGCCAGCAAGACTGAGTGTCTTAAGAACAATGCAGATCCATCACTCCAAGCAAGTAAGCAAGTAAAGCTCAAAATATTTTTTCACTAGTAGTTTAATATACACATAACATATAGTTCTCTTACATTTGTAAGACAAACATATGAATCATATTAATATTCACAAATGACATAGAATTATTTACAATATTCCAGCTAGCTGGGCTAGCAGCCTCACACCATCCTTGAGGTGTACTGCAGCATAACGAATGCTACAGTCCAGAGATACTGACCTTTACAGACGATACTGGTGCTCTTATCCTCATCCCCATCATTGCTGAGAGTTATCATTACCATCCCTCATGCTGTTTGTACTCATTGCATCCAGATGAGATTTTCCATTATTTTTCCGCTTATTATTGCTGTATACAATGTATGAAGAGATGGATAATTGAACTGCACTGCTGAAGACCCATCTTATCATCTGAGGATAATTCAGGTAAAAGCTCCACTTTCCACCTTGTCTGCAGTTCTCGTGTTCAAAGGTTTTAGCCCTTATCCTCATATTGTCATGATGTATAGTGTGGACTAAGCTGTGTTGTTTTCATCAATACCCCATTGTACAATTCCAGATGTCAAAGCAGAGATGCTGCTGTTGCAAATCACTGCCCTTCAGACAAGATCCTAACATTCTACCCGGCCACATTTGCTGCAGCTCAGGTGAAACATTTGTTGACTTACTTGCCAGTGTGCTGCTGATGGTTTTCTTGTGGCCTTATGGTGCTCAACCTTTCCCGATCCTAATTCTAGCATTTGTTGCTGCTCAACTGCTGATCTGCCATACTTCTCTGTGGAAGATATGGGTAGGTCCATTCAGGAAATACTTGTAACATCTTAGCTGAAACTTGTCAATGTGTAGCAGATGTTTCTCATCACTCCCTCAAAGCCATTATGAACATGTCCCAGGAGGAGTGGATTCAGCCCAGAAATTAGTAGTTTATTGGCCATTTTGGGTAATTTCTATTCATTTCCCTGCTATAAAACCTGCATTTGCAAGCTCCTGCCTGGTGCCCTGCAGAGTTCTACAGCAGCAGAGACAAAAGAGAGACTTCGGAGTGATTAAGTATCATTTTTCTGTATTTTCTTGCTACCTTTAGCTAATTCCGCCTACAACGCTGATTTTCTAGAGTTTCTGTGATTTAAAAAGCTTGTTTCAGCTACATATTGTACTTATTTTATTGAATGCACTTTAATAAAGTCATTTTTGTGTTTAAATTACCTGTTTAACTGTAGTAGGCTACACACTCAAGTGTGATAGCCATTTATGTACATTTAAAGTGTTTTTTTGATTGTATCTGCTTTATTTTTTGAAAAAAAAAAACTTGTTTTCCCACCTTTCTAAGCTAGTTTAGTCCACTTTTCAGGTTAGTGCTGAATTCAGGGCTGTGTTATGAGTTTCTCTGTTTGCCCATACCTTACTTGGATGGAAGAGAGTTTCTCTGTTCACTGTGAGAGAGGGAGCTTTGAGCAGCCTATCTGTCCCTGGATGAGTGGTTTCAGCCCAGAAATTAGTAGTTTATTGGCCATTTTGGGCTAATTTCTATCTCTTTAATTTCCCTGCTATAAAACCTGCATTTGCAAGGTTTTGCGCCCCGGGCAGCGCCAGTTAGCTAGGGTATAACTATTCCCGGTTCCACAAAGTCTACTCTTCAATTTTTCCCTTGGAAATAGACAAACTTTAAACTTAAGCACTCAAATCATTCAATTCTCATCCTGGCACTTGCTCAAAACTCATAGCAAGCACTAATAAACCTAAGCACTAGACCCCCCTATACTGTACAGAAGGACACAGCTCTTTATTCGACCTTACCAGCCAATCAGTAAAACAGTTCACTGTACCTATCCAGGCATGACCAAAGGGCAGTTTCAGGTGTACTCTCTAATCCAACTGGTGAATCTGGGCATTTTGAGGCAATGTTACAATTGTCTCATGTACACAGACAACCCTCTCCTCCTTCCACCAAACAGTAATACATGTGAGAGATGCAATTATACAGCCAAACTGGAGGCTAAGCTCTCTCAACCCAAGACTGGACCAGGCAGTCAAGAGGAGAATGGAATTACTTGCTTCACACAACCAGTCTCACATATACCTATGAAACCAGCACTGGCAAAAAACACACATAAATACACAAAACATACTCGGAGGCTCTAAATAAAAATCTGCAAAAGCAGCAGAGACCTCCAAAGCAGATATCCAAGCACCTCCACCCCCAACACAAACCATGAAACACATACTTCATAAAACCAGTGTGCCACACAATCACAGCCCTTAAGGCAAAATAGCATACCCAACATACTAGTAATAGGTGACTTTATAGTTAGGCACACTGACGTCCCACTCACTAGGCTGAACAAGGAGAAGGTTACTGTTAGTTGCCTGTCAGGTGCCAGGATCTGCCACATAACACAAGCACTCAGGTCACTCCAGAACAAGTACATATATGACTCTGCCATTGTCCATGTTGGTGTGAATGACCTGCGCCATACCTCCCTGGACTACATGAAAAGAGACATGGAGGAGCTCTCTGATCATGTAGCCCAGGCCGATATGACCCTGACCCTTAGTAGCATCCTGCCCTCACCAAGAATGATACCACAATATACAGAAAAAATTATCAATTTCAACAATTGGCTAAGCTTCTGGTATCATTCAAAGGGGATCCAGTGTCTGTCATCCTGGGATGACATGCTCGACAAGCCACGCTGCTTTACTAGAGACGGCTTGCACCTGTCACCCCTAGGCTTTTGAATACTGGCCAAGGCTCTTGCCACCCCCATAGTGCCTTTTTTAGGGAAGGCTCAAAAGACAAACCCACTGCCATAAATAGCACAAGTAACAAAAAATTGAGGGTAATGCTGCTCAATGCCAGAAGTCTAAACCTCAAAATGCATGCACTCGAGGCACTCCTCAGTATGGAGAAAATTGATATATGTGCAGTAACAGAAACCTGGTTTAAGGCTCCAGAGAGCACCTCAGCACTACCTGGCTACAACTCATATCATACATTTTGGCCACAAAACCAGGACCAAAATACAAAAGGCAGGGGAGTATTCATATTCATCAAGGATACCCACACCTCCAGGTTAGTGGCACATCACGATGCTTCAGAGATCATCCACGTGCAACTAACAACGGGCAAAACTGCTATTCAAATTATAGCTTGCTACAGATCACCCACCATGTCGCAGGACCACTACTCTGCATTCCTGGAAACACTGGGAAATATAAAGGTCCTACCAAACACCCTGATATTGGGTGAATTCAATTACCCAAACATTAACTGGGAGAACTACTCAAGTACGAACTCCCTTGCCCAACATTTCCTAGAATTTATAAACTCAAACACCCTGGATCAGCTGGTCAACACCCCCACCAGAGGTGGCAACATATTGGACCTGGTCATCACCAACATGAGCGACCAGTGTTCCACACCGGATGTCAACCCCTCACTGATTTGATCTGACCATAAACTAATTACTCTGGATATCCACATTCCGCCACCATCCCCCGGTCAAAGAAATCACCGTGAAAAACTTTTCAAAAGCAAACTTCACGTTACTTAAGACCAAGGTGGGAAGTTTCAAAGCCCCCATGCTAAAGGATAACGCTGTCCAAGCTGCAAAATCCTTTACTAATGCACTCTATGGGCACCTACAAGAATGCATGGATCATGCTATCCCAAACAAAAATAAGAATCACTCCTCCAAGAAAAGGAAACCAGTCTGGTGGACCCCTGCCATAAACAAGCTATACAATAGAAGGAGGAAACTAGTACAGAAAAGATTAAAATCCCAAGAAGGGAAGACACCCCTGATCAGTATCAGCAAGAAATTACGTTCCCTCATAAAATAATCCAAGGCTAGCTTCGGAAGAAAAATTGCCATGGACTCCAAAGATAACCACAAGGCATTCTTTAGCTATGTCAAGAATCAGATCTGCTCAGAGTTAGTGCAGAATGGCACAAAATACACTTAACCAACTGATATAGCCAACATCCTGGCAGACATGTTCAGTGCAAACTTCACCCCCCTCTCACTCCCCAAAAGGGCCCATAACTATACCAGAAGAATGTAGTGCCCCTGAAATCACAGACACTCAGGTTAAAACAGCCCTCTCCAAAGCCAAAAACACAGCATCAATGGGACCAGATGGTGTCCCAGGCTGCATCCTACATGAGCTCAAAGATGAACTAACCCCTCACTGAAACACACTGTTTAAACTCAGCTTCTCCACAGGCTACGTGCCCACAGAGTGGCACACAGCAATGGTTATTCCACTCCACAAAGGTCGAGCCACAATGGACCCCAAGAACAATCACCCTATAAGCCTGACTAGCTTGGTCAGCAAAGCTATGGAGCACATCATCATAGATCTCATTAACAGAGACAATGGAAACCTCCAAACACTGGACCCTACCCAGTTTGGCTTTGTTAAGGGCAGATCATGCCTCCTAAACCTGGTGGACTTCTTTGAGACAGTTACCAAGGCTATAGACGAGGGAAACGTGGTCAACACAGCCTACCTAGATCTCGCAAACGCCTTCAACACCATTCCTCACTCAGGTATTATAGACAAGCTCACCAGCCTGAAACTAAACCCCTACATTATGAGATGGGTTGCCAACTGGCTCATGGACAGAACCCACATGGTAAGAGTTGCAGGAGCTAGGTCTGACTCTAAACCGGTTACAAGTGGCGTTCCCCAGGGCTCAGTCCTAGGACTTCTCCTGTTCAGCATATACTTCTCAGAGATACAGGCAAGCACAGAAGGACTATGGCTGACCAAGTTCGTAGATGACTGCAAACTAGGGGCTATAATTGACTCTCCGGCTGACACAGACATCCTCCAAAAGGGTCTCACTGAGACAGATACCTGGTGTCAAAACCATGGCCTCAAGCTAAATGCCAAAAAGTGCATAGTCATCCCCTTTGGAAAAAATAAACTACCCACAAACTACCACATAGGTAGTAGCCCCCTAAATATGGAAGACATAATAAGGGATCTGGGGACCCAAGTAGATAGTAATCTCTCCTTTGATAATCACATTGCCAAAGTGGTTAGAAAATCCTTCTATATGGCCCACCTAATCACAAAAGGGTTTGCATCCAGATTAAAAGAGGTCATTGGGCCCCTCTACGCATCACTCATCAGACCCATCATAGAGTACAGTGCCCCATTTGAGATGCACCTTACAAGACACCTGCAATAACTGGAAAGACCATAGAAGTTCCTCACCAACAGGATCACTGGCCTCAAGCAGATGCCCTATGCAGCTTGAGTGAAGAAACTCCAGCTGTACTTGGTTGCATACCACCTAATCAGAGGTGATCTCTGCCTGACATACAAGGCCATGTCCAACCCAGAATTGATGGACATGCTCCACCTAAAGAAAACTATATCCCATTGAGCCACATGCTCCAGGGATCTAAACCTCACCACAACAATAAATAGGACATGCAGGAGGGATAGATTCCTGTCTTAGTGACTTCCCATGCTCTGGAACAAGATTCCAATCTACATTAGGCAGAGCTCCTCGCTAACCCTCTTCAAGAGAAACCTTGACGAGTGGATGGGAAACAGAAAGTTTACCCCAGGGATCACTTCAATGGCTCTGCTGGACAGAGGCACAGGGAATTAATCTAAGGGGGCGGAGAAAGCCAACACATTCTGGCTAGGCTTAAAAATGCCTTCAGGCAGATAGCCTAGTACCTACCTCTGAACCTATGAACAATGGATTTCCAGCTGTCCCCAGTCTCCTCATCCATGGTACATCCTGTTTATGTGCAGTTGTGTGGGGAATTGCTATATCCTGAGGTCCAAGAAGTAAGATAATAACTTAAACTTGTGCCAACTGACCATGCCTATGGTAGTACACATGAAACAAACAGTGTGCAATGTATAGGTCATGATCTTCATCTTATCTACAGCTCCTCATACCTGACCCATTCTGTTGTATATCTTATCCAGTCCTAATGTTCCTCACAAGTCTTGCAGACTAATTTGCTTGATAACAAATTGGCAGGTGTTCTGTCTGTGGTGTTGTGTCCAAGATAAAAAATTATGTTTGGTGAGAGTCTTACATGATCACAGCTGTGATAACTAACTCAAACTAAAGTGTGCAAGGGGTGCTCTGTAGTCCATCCTGGTGCTTCTCATTCTTGTCCCAGATGGGTGTGCGAGGGGTGCTCTGTAGTCCAACCTGGTGCTTCTCATTCTTGTCCCAGATGGGTGTGCGAGGGGAGCTCTGCAGTCCATCCTGGTGCTTTTCATTCTTGTCCCAGATGGGTATGCGAGCGGAGCTCTGCAGTTCATCCTGGTGCTTCTCATTCTTGTCCCAGATGGGTGTGAGAGGGGAGCTCTGCAGTTCATCCTGGTGCTTCTCATTCTTGTCCCAGATGGGTGTGAGAGGGGAGCTCTGCAGTTCATCCTGGTGCTTCTCATTCTTGTCCTAGATGGGTGTGCGAGGGGATCTCTGCAGTCCATCCTGGTACTTCTCATTCTTATCCCAGATGGGTGTGCGAGGGGTACTCTGCAGTCCATCCTGGTGCTTCTCATTCTTGTCCCAGATGGGTGTGCGAGGGGAGCTCTGCAGTCCATCCTGGTGCTTCTCATTCTTATCGCAGATGGGTGTGCGAAGGGAGCTCTGCAGTCCATCCTGGTGCTTCTCATTCTTGTCCCAGATGGGTGTGCGAGGGGAGCTCTGCAGTCCATCCTGGTGCTTCTCATTCTTATCCCAGATGGGTGTGCGAGGGGAGCTCTGCAGTCCATCCTGGTGCTTCTCATTCTTGTCCCAGATGGGTGTGCGAGGGGAGCTCTGCAGTCCATCCTGGTGGATCTCATTCTTGTCCCAGATGGGTGTGCGAGGGGAGCTCTGCAGTCCATCCTGGTGCTTTTCATTCTTGTCCCAGATGGGTGTGTGAGGGGAGCTCTGCAGTCCATCCTGGTGCTTCTCATTCTTGTCCCAGATGGGTGTGCAAGGGGAGCTCTGCAGTCCATCCTGGTGCTTCTCATTCTTGTCCCAGATGGGTGTGCGAGGGGAGCTCTGCAGTCCATCCCGGTGCTTCTCATTCTTGTCCCAGATGGGTGTGCGAGGGGAGCTCTGCAGTCCATCCTGGTGCTTCTCATTCTTGTCCCAGATGGGTGTGCGAGGGGAGCTCTGCAGTCCATCCTGGTGCTTCTCATTCTTGTCCCAGATGGGTGTGCGAGGGGAGCTCTGCAGTCCATCCTGGTGCTTCTCATTCTTGCCCCAGATGGGTGTGCGAGGGGAGCTCTGCAGTCCATCCTGGTGCTTCTCATTCTTGTCCCAGATGGGTGTGCGAAGGGAGCTCTGCAGTCCATCCTGGTGCTTCTCATTCTTGTCCCAGATGGGTGTGCGAGGGGAGCTCTGCAGTCCATCCTGGTGCTTCTCATTCTTGTCCCAGATGGGTGTGCGAGGGGAGCTCTGCAGTCCATCCTGGTGCTTCTCATTCTTATCCCAGATGAGTGTGGGAGGGGAGCTCTGCAGTCCATCCTGGTGCTTCTCATTCTTGTCATTGTCATTTTGGTCTAGAACACAAGTGAATTACAACACTCATGACTTTTAATGTTTTGGAAAGGATGCAAACTGAGGTCTCATCTAATGCCAAAGGGTGTAGCGCAAATGGATCCCACAAGGGTGCATTTTTTCCTCTTCCCCTGATAATCTGGATGTGTACCCTCATCTCATTCTGGTACCATTCCTTCTACTTTCATGATAATAATTTAAAGCAGAACAGGGGTGCTGCAGTCCTGATGGTTTCTCTTTCATGTGGGATGATAAATTAACTTCCTATTATACTTAGTTGCTGCTACCTAATTTTAACCACACATGCTTGAGATGGCCCTCATTTTCACATTGTGACACTATTCAAACCTTTTAAATCCCTTTACTGTAGTGAAACATAAGGGTAGTGCTATATTTCTGTTTTTTTTCTCATTTTGCTTTTAGAAAGTGTTAAAGTGAGGTACCATCTGACCACAATACAGGTAGTTCTGTTGTAAGAAATAAGAAGTTATGTACTTACCATAACATTCCGTGTGAGTTGTTCTCACCTTCATTATTACTAATGGGTTTGGAACCGATCATCGGCTCCAAGTCGTCCAATTTGCAAAGTTCAAGGTCTCAAACAGCTCAAGGCCAAAATCCTCTCCCCCAAAGCACCACTACATTCCCCTGATCTTGTTTGCTGCCAACTAGTGTAGAAACCTATCCCAGATTTCAAGGAAATTATAAATTCCAGTGTGAAAAGAAACTCCTCAGGAAAACCAAAACCAGAGTGGTACCTCTCATACTTCCAGATATAGGAAGGGGGTAGTAATGGGGGTCATAATAATGAAGGCAAGAAGAACAACTCACATGGAACGTTATGGTAAGTACATAACTTCTTAATGTGAAGTTGTGCAATCTCGCCTTCATTCTTACTGATGGGTAGCATCCCCAGCACCACAATCTTGGATGGCTCATGGGAGTACCTGCTGTTTCAGGACAGCAGATCCAAATGAAGCTCTGTCCATAGAGGCCTTGTCCACTTTGTAATGAGATATAAAGGTATGTGGATTTGACCAGGTGGCAGCTGCACACATAGAATCAATAGGTAACCTGGTCAAGAAGGCTGCAGAAGTAGAAACCGCCCTTGTAGAATGAGTCTTGACCTTATTATGTAATGCAATACCCGCTTCCCTGTAGATAAAGGAAACACAATCAGAGAGCCATTTTAACAAGGTAGTTTTGGAGACAGGTGCACCTTTTTTTAAATCTGAGAAGGAGACAAACAGCTGATCAGCCCTTCTGAGATCTTTTGTTCTGCCCAAATAGAAGCAAAGTTGTCGATGTACGTCAAGTTTGCGAAGCACATATTCCAACTGGTTTAAATGATTAGGAAAGAAAACGGGTAACTCAATTGTTAGATTCAGTGTGAATTCTGAACATACTTTGGGTAGGAACGATGGATTCGTCCTGAGGGAAACCCTATCTTTATGAAATATTAGGTAAGGTGGCTTAATGGAAAGGGCTTGCAGTTCTGAAATTCTGTATGCTGATGTAATAGCCACCAAGAATATGGTCTTCCAAGAAAGATACTTCAGCTCACAAGAAAAGGCAGGTTCAAAGGGTGGAAGAATAATTTTGGACAAGATTAGATTTAAGTTCCAGGGAGTAGTAGGAGATCTGATCGGCGGTTTTAAGTACATTGTGCCTTTCAAAAAAGCCTTAGCCAGCTTGTGAGACATGATACCATTTTCGGATGCACCTAAATGAAAATTAGAAATAGCAGCCAGTTGGACTCGAATGGTGGCTGCTGCAGCTCCTTTATTGGACAGTTTTTTTAGGAATTCCAGTATATCTGATATAGACGCCAGGAAAGGGTCAATGTTATTCTGTTGTGCCCAGATGGAAAACCTTTTCCACTTACTGAGGTAAAGTTTCCTAGTTGAAGATTTATTAGACGACAATAGGATATGTCGTGCTTCTTATGATAAATTCTGGAACCTGGATATTCTGGGAATTGGAGCAGCCAAGCTGTCAGTTTGATGGACTGAAGAGAGGGATGAAGAGCTCCTAATGAGTGAGTCAACAGATCCGGCACTGGGTCTAGGATCCAAGGCTCCTCTAGTAGATGAGGCTTCAGAAAGGGGAACCAAATTTGTCGAGGCCAATATGGGGTAATTAAGATGTGTCCTGCTCAGAAAACTGTCTTTCTGCAATACTTTGGGAATCAGTGGAAAGGGAGGAAAAGCATATAGAAGTCCCGGAGGCCAATTGTGGACAAGTGCGTCCCTCGGGGATTGTCCCTGTTGAGGGATCAGGGCAAAGTAGTTGCTGCACTTGGTGTTTGTGAGGGTGGCAAAAGGTTGCAGCAAGGCTGGCCCCATCTGCAGAAAATCTTTTCCGCTATTTCATTCTTGAAAGACCACTCATGAGGTAGCAGACTGGCTCTGCTGAGTCTGTCCGCCATTACGTTGGATTTCCCCGGAATGTGCATTGCAGTCAGAAAATGCTGGGTGGACTCTGCCCATTTCCATAATCTCAGGGCCTCTCAACACAAGGGGTAGGATTTGGTTCCTCCTTGTTTGTTTATGTACCAGACTACTGACATGTTGTCCGACAGGATTGCAGTCATGCCTAGGGGAAGAGAGTCTTGAAAGGCCTGCAACACTAAAAGAACTGCTCTCATCTCCAGGATGTTTATGTGCGAATGAGCCTTTTGAGCCTGCCAAGTACCTTGGGCTGTCCATCCATGATAATTCCCCCCCACCCAATCAGGGAGGTGTCCATGGTTACTGTTGCCACTGGAGCGGGGAGAACAAATGGGTGGCCCATAGTCTCTGACATTAGCCACCACCAAAGGTCGTCCTTGCAAGAGTTGGTAATCAAAACTGGATGATTCATGGGTAAGTCCTGAAATGTCCATTATGTGAATAGCAGCCACTGAAGAATGCGCATGTGAGATCTTGCAAGGGGTATTGCAATAATCGCTGCTGCCATAGTGCTGAGCAGTTTGAGAATTTGTGATGCTGGTGCTTTTTGTTTTGACAAGAGATCCACAATTTGTTGTTGAAGGGCAATCACTGTTTCGGGAGGGAGCTTCAGGGACATGCTGACCATGTCTAAGTCTGCTCCGATCAAGACTGTACGCTGCAATGGCAATAAAGCAAACTTTTCTGAATGTATCGTAATGCCCAGCTGTAAACATAGATCTATGGTAGCGTCCCTTGCCCGAATAAGCTGATGCTTGGTGGACGCTGAAAGGAGCCAGTCATCCAAGTAAGGAAACACCTGGATTCCTGAAGGTCTCAGGTGAGCTATAACCACTGCCATGCATTTGGTGAGCACTCTGGAGGCTGTAGTGAGACCAATGGGCAGGGCCAGAAACTGGAAGTGACTGGCTCCCAGCCAGAAGCGCAGATGATCCCTGGATGGCCTGGCCATTCTGATATGGTAGTACGCATCCTGGAGATCTATAGAGCACATCCAGTCATTATTCCCTAAAAATGGAAGAATGGACTGAAGCATGACCATCTGGAACTTCGTCTTTACCACATATTTGTTGAGTCTGCTGAGGTTCAGAATAGGTCTCCAGTCCCCTGTCTTCTTTGGTACCAAAAAGAACCTTGAGTAAGTTCCAGATCCTTGCTGGTCTGCTGGGACTGGCTGGATGACTCTTTTTTGCAATAGTTTCTGGACCTCTATGGATGCTACATCCCATAGACTGGGTGGAACATCTGGGACAGTCAGGGCTCCTTTCAGGAGCACTGATAGGGTTTCCCAAGGAACTGATCCCTGTCAGCCTGGTACTGCGGACCCCCTCTGCCATGTGGGCATCGTCTTCTATCATTGCCTCCCCCTCTGCCCCTGGAGGAGGCTTCACCTTGTGAGTTCGGAAAGGCTCCTTGGGTCTTATGGAACCACATTTTCCCACCCCATTGACCTTTGGGGTAAGGTCTAGTAGGGGTAGAAAAACGGACTCCAATGGCAGATACAGTCTTACCATCTTGCTCACATCTGGTGAGGGTCTCTTTGAATTTTGGTCCAAATAAGGCGGAACCATCGAAAGGGGCATTCACAAACAATGACTTAAAAGGCTCCACAAAAGAACATAAGCGCATCCAGGAATGTCTTTGCAAAGCAATTCCTGTACCTGCAGCCCTACTCATTCCATCAGCTGCGTAAGACACAAGGCACATGGAAGAGTTTACGATGGAATTGAGGGTAGCAAGCTGAGACGTTACCTTGTCCACCACAGAGTCAGCTACTGCACCCTGGAGAGTATCTCCAAGCTCCTTGAGGAGATCTCTCTGCAGTCATGTAAAGTGGGTCAGGTAGTTCAGGGCAAAGGTCGTAGAACTGAACATGCACTTCCCGTATCTGTCCATTATCCTAGACCCTCTATTAGGAGGATGGACAGATGTAGAAGTCTTTGACATCTTTTTTAGTGGCTGCCGCCACCACCATGGCATCAACAGGTATGGGTTTAGATACAAAGGACTTATCGTGGGATGCTGAAATGTACTTGTTTGGCCTTCTAGGAACAGGCTCCATAGAATCTGATGACTTCCACACCCTTTGAGACAAAAGATCCATCAACTCATCGAAGGGCAGAGACACCCAAGAGGTGGAGGGTCAGGACCCGAAAGCCTTCAGGAGCACCAGTTCGTCCTCAGTAGGGTTTTGGGGCTGCCAGTCTCCCCTCTGCTTAAGGATCTCAAGGATATCCCTGAAGGAAATATCCTCAGCGGGGGATCTTGGGGACCCTTCCAATTCCTCCAAATCGGTGTCCGATGTGATGGATTCCTGAGGGGAATCCAGATGTCTCCTCTTACATAATCTCTTTCGAGGGACTTCCTCAGTTGGAATCTCGGGGGAGGTCTCGAAAGAGCAGGGTTCCCCCAAAGGGGCATCCTGAGGCTCTGGGTCCCTACACTTACGGTGAACCTGTGGAAGTAGAGAAGAAGCAGACACCTTTTGGGAGGAGGTGGCCATATCAGCGATTGTGGAAGTCCGAGGGGACAAAGCCCTCCTCATGGCATCGAAGGCCCCATGGCTCCAATGCGAGGAAGCACCCGGGTATGAAGACTCCTCCCGCACCAGAACCGCCGGCTCCGAGCCTGAGGTAGAAGCCGAACTCATCCATGCTGAAGCCCCAAGAGGGGAGAGTAGGAATCGACATACTGGTTTTGCTCCCCGCCGAGAACCGACAGGAGAGTGGCAGCTCCCAGATTCTACCACCGGAGCAGTGGAAATTAGAGTGGTCAGTAGTGACAGTTCAGAAGTGAGTGTCTGTACCGACGGCTCCACCAACGACTGACTGGCCTCCTCCAACTCCGATGCCTCAGTTCGAATTGGAGGAGGAGCAACAACAACAGGAGAGGACTTTATCGGTTCCAAAGCTGCTAGAGTCGAAACCGACAGAATTTTTGCAAGAGCTGGGTCCTGCAGAAGTCTTAGCATCACTCGGTCCACATCCAAATCGGAAAGTCTGGAAGCCCGGGAGGAGACCACCGACAGAGCCGGTGACCCCAGAATCAGGGACCTCAAAGTAGGAGATACCGGTTCCAAAACTGGGGACCGGCACCTACCAGCAACCTGAACGGTTGATTCCGATGGCACTGAAGCTGAGACCATAGCCTTTTTAGATGCCTTCGGAACCGAAGAGCCCTTCGGAGCCAAACTAGAAGAAGAGGCTGGAGAAGAGGGTTTTGGTAGACTCGGAGCAGAATCCAAATCTGTTTGGAAGGCAGACTTAATTAAACCCCGCTCTACCAGTTTACACTTCCTTTCAGCTAACACCGTAGAACTGAAGCCATGACAAATGGAGCAAACTTCCTGTAAATGCACCTCACCCAAACAGTACACACATGTAGAATGGCCATCTGTAATTGACATTTTCTGACTACATTTGGGACACTCTTAAATCCAGATTTAGCTTTTTCAGACATTGTAGCCAAGAATAACAACAAATCCAAAAAATTACCAATAGGTACCAACAAAAACTAATAACAAAGGATAGTACCCATGTCCAGTGAAGCAATAAAGCCACGGATGAATTTGAAATAACAGTCTGTTTAATAGTAAAAGACTCCAAGCAGATAAAACACTTGTTTGCTTTGTTGTTGTTTTTATCTGCTTGGAGTCTTTTACTATTAAACAGACTGTTATTTCAAATTCATCTGTGGCTTTATTGCTTCACCGGACAAGAATAACAACAAATATGTCCAAATAAAAGTGAGCCTTACCAGCTAAAAGTATTCCAAGGCAGCTATAACAGTTTTAACTGTACTAGAAAAAGCCTAACAGGTTAAGATAACAAAAAACAGCCAAGAAAAATGGCCAAGAGCCTAACCAGCTAATAAATGAAACATGCAGAAACTGCAGCAAGCCTAACTAGGCTGGGATAGAGCAAAAAAGCCAACGGCTAGCTTGAATAAACAGAGCCAAGCCCAAAACTAGAACTAACACCCTAGAAGGAGAGAAAAAAAACTATCCAACCAGATATAAATCCAAAAACGGACAACCAGAGCAAATAACTATACTACTGAGACTTAACTAACAAATAACTGTGAAAAACTATTAAGATATTTTCAATAGAAATTGTAAATTTATCTCTCCAATGGCCAAGAGCTGTAGAGAACACCCGATCATTTGCAGTGGCAAACTAGATCTGGGGAATGTAGTGGTGTATTGTGGGATATGGCTTTGGCCTCGAGCTGTTTGAGACCTCGAACTTTGCTAATTGGCCGACTCGGAGCTGATGATCAGCTCCGAACTCATCAGTAAGAATGAAGGCGAGATTGAACAACTTCACATCACCTATTCCAGGGCCCTAAACTTCACTGCAGCATAAATAGCACATATTGGAAAGACATGCATGTGTCTCAGAGCCTATCCTTTCTCTGGAACAGGCTTCCCATCCATGTGAAGCAAAGTTATTCTCTGTACTTACTCAGTGAAACGTGGATCAGTTGACTGTAAATCATAAGTTTGCCCCTGGTCTGGCATCTATGTCTCTGTTAGACACTGAAAACTTGTAAAAGCTTAGCCATTCATGTCTAAGTTTGCATATCGCTATCTCTCTGCCCCCCCCCCCCCAAAGCGTAAGGGAGCAATACTTTTCTAATATTTCTGGGAAGCACAGAGAGGCTGAAAAGGTACTTTGGGTCATTTGTTCAGTATTCCTCTTTGATCTTATGCTGGTCATCTTTATCTTTGTTTTGTATGGAGGCACTTCTTCATCGACTCCTGGTCCATTTCAAAGCATTTGGATACATGGCGTATTATTGTCCTAGTTCTTCACATCTTTGTACTTTCCTGGTTCTGTTCTGTTGGTTAGGTATAATGCTGGACTCTTGAAAAATGATCCTCAAAGGAGCACGTTAAATGGATGTTCAGCTGAAACATACTGATGGTTTCTTATATTGGACACATACCTTCTTTATAGGGTCATAGGTTACTAGGCTATCCACCCCAGGGCCTTTACAATCCAAAGGTTTAAAATAAAACCAATTTTTAATACACAAGAGAACAAGGTAAAACAAAGTAAGCGCTTTCACTGTTCTCACACCGCTTCATCAGACATTCTCAATACAGAAAGAAAGCAATTAAATAGGATTACAAAGAAACAATCAAACCAATAAAAGACAAGCCTCTAATTAAAAAGACTATACTTGTGTTTCAGAGGGCGTGCCTTCAAAAAAAGTATTTTAAAGTAAAAACACCATTGAGACCTGGAGGTCTCTCTCTACTTCTAACCTGACTGTGGGTGAAGCTCCAGTAACTGAGAAATCTGTTTCTTCACAAAATGTAAATAATGCAACTGCTTTGCTAACTTAGAAAATTCCAAATTTAACTACCTCTAATGAACAAAAGAGAGATATTATTACAACCTCCGTACCATGAGGGGCCGCCATTGGCGAGAGATCTACTGATTTTTTAGAAGGGAAATCCATTGCGCTTTTTCCTCTACAGTCCCCTCTACCCATCAGGAACAGATTGAGGAGTGCAGGAAGGAAGGGATGCTTGCAGAGACCACACAGCATGGACAGGCTGCAACAAGCGGTCAAGAAATGGCGTTTTTAAACCGAAACTTGATTTTCAACATTTCCTCGCTTCAACTTACATCGACTCAAGTATCATTCGTCCCTGCAAGACGAGCAGACCAGGCTGAGTTGCTGAAAGATCTAAGAATGTTAGGTAGATCTTTGACTTTAAAATCTACCTTTAATTCAAATAACACAGGTATGACTGATATATATAGGAAACCTAGCACATCCGTGCCTTTACTACATGCAGTGATACAGACTTTTATTAATACATGAGAAGACCAGTTTAGACAATGCTTTCTTACAGGGACTAAATCGGCTTTCTGCAATATGACTCAAGAAGACTACGTAGCACTAAATGAACTAAAAAAATTGCATTCCATTGAAGTTAAACCTGCAGACAAGGGGGTGGCATTGTAATTTTAGATAGGGATTTATACACTCAACAAATGAGATTGTTGTTATATGATGCTAACACTTATCAGAATGTCTCTAAGCTGATTGTAAAGTGTATAATGGAAAAAGTTCATTTTTTAATTTTTGATTTACTTATGACTGGTCTCATAGATGAGAATCTTTTTAAGTATTTTAATGTTGAGCAACCCCTTGTTCCTACTATATATGGTCTACCAAAAATCCACAGGAACTTGGTTCTACCACCCATGCGTCCCATAGTTTTGGGTAGAGGGTGGTGCACAGAACCCTTGTCGATTTTTATAGAGAATACTTTGCATCCCCTATTGGAACAATGTGACAGTGTTTTGAAAGATAGTAAAACCTTTTTGGAAAGACTTTATGTTAAAATGTTGGATGTTGGTAGGGATTATATTTTTGTTACCTTAGATATTGAGTCTTTATTTTCTAGAATCCCCAATGACTGGGGAGTGGATAGCATTAGGTCATTTCTAGTTGAGAATAATTTCTTTACAGGAGTCATGGTCACACTTATTTGCTCTTTACTTGATATTGTGTTGGAAAATAATGTCTGCATTTCTGAACGTGAATTTTTTCTGCAGAAGGTTGGCGTGGTTATGGGCATTGCTTGTGCAAATAGTTACGCCAACCTAGCACTTGTGCAATGGGAAAAGACTTATTTATTAACACGTGAGAATATTTATTTTGATTGAGTCCATTGGTACGTTCTTTTTGTGGACGATATTTTTTGTTATGGCAAGGGATTGTGGCACAACTAGAAAGTTTTATTGAATTTCTACATCAAACGACTAGTTTCCTTAGATTCACACATAAATATTCTGCTGAAAATATAGATTTCTTGGATGTTCAATTGAACAGGTCTGACCTAGCTAACCTTACTACTAGCATTTACAGGAAACCTACACGGAAAAATGTTCTTTTACATAAAAGAAGTATGCACCCTAGACATATCCCTCATAATGTTTTGAAGGGCTAAGTGTATAGATTGTTACACTTGCACAATGATGATCAGGCTGCACATAAAGCCCTCGAATTATTGAAACAGGAATTTCTTGAGAGGGGCTATACTGGTCCTGAGATTGATGCATGTATCTCAGAAGCCTGGACACAGAGGGAAGGTATGTGTAAACCTCATTTTGAGGCTGGTCAGTTCAGTAATGATCCAGTTGTGTCGCCAGTGGGCGACAGAGATATTTTTAAGGTTTCATTACAATATTCTAGTGACATCAGCAATTTTTGTGCTATCATTATGGATAATTTTAAACTTTTGAATTGTGTACCAGAACTCAGAGGGAGAATTGGTGAGACACCCCATTTCTCTTTTAGGAATGACAAGTCCTTGAAGAAGCATCTTTGTTATAGATCTTCTTCTGTTAACAATAGGTTAGAGTCTACTAGGACTGGCACCTTTCCCTGTAGGAATTGTTTAGCTTGCAAATATATTAGTACCCTCCAAACATACACACATCCCAAGACAGGTTTTACCATTAATTTCAGTTTTTATGCTGATTGTAAAACAGCTAACATTGTTTACTTTGCATCCTGCCAGTTGTGCCATGTTTTTTACATAGGTAAGACTAATAGATCCCTTAAAGAAAGGATTTTAGAGCACCAAAGGGACATTAGGAATAAAAAAGAAAGTAATGTTTTGGCATTACATACTTTAGAAATGGGGTAACACGTGTTTTTAAATTTTTTGTACTTCAGGTTTTAGATTTAGATATGAGGGGTGGTGACCTACCCAGTCATACAGAAGCATCAGAACAGAAATAGATACTGCTTCTTAATGCAGAGAGACCTCCAGGTCTCAATGGTGTTTTTACTTTAAAACGTTTTTTGAAGGCACACCCTCTGAAACACTAGTATAGTCTTTTTAATTAAAGACTTGTCTTTTATTGGTTTTGATTGTTTCTTTGTAATCCTATTTAATTGCTTTCTTTCTGTATTGAGAATGTCTGATGAAGCGGTGTGAGAACCGTGAAAGTGCTTACTTTGTTTTACCTTGTTCTCTTGTGTATTAAAAACTGGTTTTATTTTAAGCCTTGCAGGCTCGGTACTTTTATTTTATTTACTTGCTTTTATTGTACCATTCCGAGTCATGTTGTTTATTTTTTAAAACCTTTACAATCCTAGCCTTGTTCCCTAATAGACCAAAATATATAGTCTATATTTGCAATGTGACTCTAAGACCAGCACCAGTTGCAGATCTAAGATAAGCACTGGCTGCCCCTGTCCAAAAGGGACATAGGTGAAACCCTAAGGGTAAATTTAAAGTTTCCCATCCAATTGTCCAAGTTACACTTAAATAGGGTCACTGAGGACCTCTGTTTTATATGTCATGTGGCTTAGGCATCGCAATGGTTTCCCATCAGTAAGAGGGCCGCTTCCTCCACTATTCTACCTTGTGTAATGTCTGCGGTGTCCTTCATCTTAAATTAAACTGGGATTTGTTTGTTTGTTTGTTTGTTGTCCTGTCCTGCCCTCCTCCGCACTGCTAGGATCGAGATGCTTTGCAGGAAGTTGAAGTGGTAACCGTGATTGAGTGTTGCTGGTTTGGCACGGAATGGTATTTTTGAGCTGCCACTCCTTGTACTACTGCAACGAACCTACCCTGGATGCGAAGATTGCTTTTTGTCAGCTGTTGAAGGTGGAACTACAAATACAAGACTTCTATAGGGAGCGTGCTGGAGCTGTCGTGTGTGGAATGGGATGGTCCTTGGAAAAGGAATTCGGTGATCACTTACAAGAGTAAGGACTGTATAACTACTTCGGATTAAAGCGAATCTGAAGAGGGTGAGTTTGTACCTCGGTGGGTAGTAGGACAGCAACCATGGATTCAGTTCAACTACGGCAACACCCGTGCCGGGTGATACTGGTTGTATATACAGTGTGCCAATGCCAAGCAAGTGGCAAGAGCGGTATCCTAGCAGAACAGTGTACTCCTGACTGTAAATGCAAAGCAGTATTATAATAATTAATTACCCTGCTCTCCAACTTGCTGATCCTGCACTAGTCTCTAGAATCTACCCACCTGGTGATAAAGGACCCCTTCCAAATACCAGCGGTCTCATCATACTGCCTTCTATTCTCTATCTCCTCACACTAAAGGAAGCAAGAAAGTATGTGGTGTCCTCATACTAAAGGAAGCAAGAAAGTATGTGGTGTCCTAAAACCTGTTAGTAAAGCTCATAATTGTAATTACTGCTTCTGAGGTTATAGAGCATGCCCCCAACCTAGACAGCCAGCAGCCTTTACCCACTATCTACCCTGTAAACCACCTAACATTTACTTCCATCATTGTAACCCCCTTCTTTAACCTTTAGTATATCCTTCCTTAGTCCTAGACCAGCTAGCTCCCATATAGAATTGCCTTAAATAGACTTTCTCTCCACTAGGTAGCACCCTTCTCCTCTCCTTCCTATCTCATGCTTATCCCACTGTCTTATACTATCTCTGAATTACATTTCTGAAGACTTTTATTTGATCTCAACACTAGCATACTTCACCCTGGATTTTAACTGTCAACACCTACCTATCCTCCTACACTTCACTACCATTGTAGTAGTTATCTCTGTACTTACCCTCACCTAACTTACCTTCAGTAGTCAGCATTTTGCTGATTGTTTTTCTTGAACTGCTCCTTCACTTGTCTCTACCCGCTCTGTTCGCCCTGCGGGCTCACTCCGCTCCCCTACCCTACCCCCAATTCCCACACACCCCCAGTATATCTACATTTATTCTAACCCCATATCACCTGACCACTCCACACAGCCAATCATCTTCACTCCTCCCACCTCCCATATCACCTGACCACTTCCCAAATCCAATTATCTTCTTTCCTCCCAAACACCACACCTATCGTCCTCTCATCCAGTTAACATCATTATCAACCAAACACAATATGACACATACCATGCTCTCCTTTCTTATATGCCTTCTACTAATCCTCACAGCCCTAACCTACACAACATCCCTGCACACATACAGTTCATTACCCCAAACCACCTACCATACAACACAACCCTTCACACTAACAAAAGGCCACAAAAGTTTCCCTATATCCCCCTCTCTACTTGAAAACAGAAAAATAGTACTCATACACAACAAGTACTGTTTAACATCTCTCACTAGAAAGATACCAAACAAGCTTTACATAGATATACTACAAGCAATCAGACGTCATATACTGATAAAGAAATACCTCCTTACTTCTGGTGACATTCACCCAAATCCAGGACCAAATAACATCATACTCCCAAACAAACACACAACAGACCTACTCATCATAAACCTTAACACTCGCAGTGTATCTAATAAAATTACTCATGTACACGCATTCATAACCCACTACTCCCCCGATATACTAACCATAACAGAGACCTGTTTAAATCCCAGCACAAGGAATGAAGAAATTCTCCCTCCAGGATATAACATCATTAGACTAGATAGAATAGGAAAGAAGGGAGGGGGCATTGCAATTATCTATAAAAATACACTTACTATACAACCCCTACCAACCCTCCACCAAAATTCGACAATGCTGAAATCATAGGAATTATGCTACAACTAAACAATAAAAAGAGTATCAATATTCTCTGTGCATATATCCCTCCAGGCAATAACGCTATTAAAATTGAAGAAATTATGCAATAGGCAAAATACAACCTCCCACAAGAGACTATTCTGCTAGGAGACCTAAACACTGATTGGCTAGCCTGCAACTCTAAAAACCCCACTAGCCACATCAACCTGTATGGATTCTCTCAACTTATTCTAGAACCTACTAGAGTAGATAAGAAGTCCCAAAAAAAATCCATATTAGATTGGACATTAGTGAACTACCCAGAACAAAACTATCATACAGGTTGTCTACCAGACAGCCTTAGTGACCATCTCCCGACATTCCTCCTACGCAGACGTACTAACATACCCAAACCTACTGTCTTTAGACAAGTCAGAAATGATCGCAAGTTTAACCCTCTAGATCTCAACACTGCATTAAAAAAACTGCAACTGCAAACCCTGAACTTGAACCTAGCAGTGGACTATTTTAATAATACTTTCATTAAGGTCCTTGACCAAATAGCACCCATAAGAACTATTAGAGCTAAAGTCCACTCAGCTCCTTGGCTTACTAACCCCACTAGAGCCCTATTAAAATCTAGAGCCAAGGCATGGAAAACCTGGAAGAAAGACAACACTAGTCTTTCTAAACAAAACTATCAACATCTTAGAAACCAGGCTAAACAGCAAACTAAGCTTGATAAACAAAACTACTACCTAAATATCCAAAACAAATACTCCAACAGCCCACAAAAGTTCTGGCATGCAATTAACTCTCTACTAAAACCAGGAAAAAATACCACACCCTCTCCCACCTCAACCTCCACAAATACAACTACCAAAATAGCCTCAAAATTCAACCAACATTTTACCGAATCCATTAACTCACTATCCACTCAACTAGCCAAAAATAGCTACACACCCATACCTATAGCACCTAACAACTCTGCTCCTCTTACCTTCTCACCTATCCCAACCTCTACAATAAAGAAACATCTCTTAAAACTAAAACCCACTACCCTCGCAGCGGATGGGCTACCAGCACATTTCCTAAAAATGACAGCCAACTCCATAGCCTACCCAGTCTCAATCCTTATCAACCGCTCTATACAGGAGTCATATATCCCTCATCTGTGGAAAGTCTCCTATATCATTCCCCTTCATAAGGGAGGAACCTCCTACGATTTCTCAAACTACCGACCCATTGCTATTCTGTCACCTTTATCAAAGATACTAGAAAAATGCATACACTCTCAAGTCATGCACTTCCTAAACTTAAACAATCACCTCTCACCCACACAACGTGGCTTCCACCCACACCACAGTACAACCACCGCCCTTCTCTCCTTCACAGACCTAGTTAACCAACATAGGAATAACAACAGATTTGTATCAGCCATATTCCTCGACCTCTCTAAAGCATTTGACATGGTCTCTCACTCCATACTAATAGATACCCTCACCTCCCTAGCCTTCATCCCAAACACTATTGCTTGGTTTAAAAACTATCTATCAGAAGGACAACAAGCTGTCCAGTGGCAAGGAGCTTTATCACCTCTGCTCCCAACCACCATTGGTGTACCCCAAGGCTCCATATTAGGACCTCTTCTCTTCTCGATTTTTACCAATAACCTACACACATGTACCCTGCATGCCTCACTAATCCAGTACGCAGATGATTCCACTCTTATATGCTCAGCCCCATCCCTGACCTCCCTACAGCATCTCACCCAAGGGTCCTTCACCTCAGTAGAAAGATGGATAACTAACATTCAACTTATCCTAAATCCTAACAAAACCAAACTACTACTTTTTACCCCAAACAAATCAAAAACAACTCCAGTCTCCTTCTCCATCTCCTCCGATAATGGTACTATCATCTCTCCCCCTCTCCACACCAAGCTCCTTGGCATCAAAATAGACAACAACCTCCACTTTAACATCCATATCTCTCAAACTATAAATAAGGTGCACAAAAAATGGGTTCCTTATACAGGCAAAAGAACTTTCTAACTAATCAAGCTAAAGTCACCCTCGCTCAAACCCATCTCCTATCTACACTACTGTATGCAGCCCCAATTCTCACTTACATTAGGAAATCTGACCTAGACAAACTTGAGTCCTGTTATAACAGAATTGCCAAGTTTGCCAAAACTCCCCATTTAGAACCCATCACTGCATACCTCTCAGACAACTTCAATGGCTCGAACTGCCACAGTTGCTACTATATCACCAACTTGTTATATCATACAACATCCTAAAACAACCTGACAAAATTCCCGCTTTAAAGCATCTACTGACCAGCCACACTCCAAATCGTCTACTCTGCTCAGCCAACAAATCACTCTTCACTATTACCTCAGCAAATAATACAGCTGGCATATCTCTCTTTTCACACACTATAGCCAAAACTTGGAATAATCTCCCCCCATCTGTGACTTCTGCAGCTAACACCACTCTATTCAAAAACTCCCTTAAGGCCCATCTTACAAGTTCTTGGCTCTGTCCATGTATTACATAGTCCACAATCTGTTACCTCTACAACCATCTCCTATCTCTCTTTTCATGCCCCAATAAATATGTTTCCTCAAAATATTATCCATGGAAAACATGTACCTGTTAAAATCTGACTGTTGCTCTTCGCAAACTAAATGTACATATGTAAATATTTTTGATTGCAATTGTCTACTGTTTTAATTTCTTTTTGACTTCTTTCTAGAAACTACTAGTGTAATAGATACTACTTCCTACACATTGTATTATATGTTTATTTCTGTAATATGTTGTTGTAATGTAACTGGAGCTTTTCTTCCCGGGCCTCCGCTGTAAACAGACCTCAT
The DNA here is from genome assembly GCF_019279795.1 of Protopterus annectens. Taxonomy (NCBI): domain Eukaryota; kingdom Metazoa; phylum Chordata; order Ceratodontiformes; family Protopteridae; genus Protopterus; species Protopterus annectens. The sequence continues at coordinate 1,497,253,048 of NC_056745.1, forward strand.
CTAGTCGGACCATCCCGGTAAACAAAATTAAAATAAATAAACTAGGAGTCTGTTCCAGAGGAGTGGCAAACTCTAGGAGACATATCTGTCTCTCCAGCATGTCTTGTTAATGTCACAGACTAGGTTAAGGTCCCTAAAGCAATTGACTCTTGTTCCATTTGATTTGCAGATGTGTAGCATTTCCATTAAGGCAGAATTCAACACTGCTCTGTAAGCCAGGCACAAGTTGCCTCTAAGCAATTCATATGAGACAGAGTACAGTGATAGGGCCTTCAGTCTGTCTGTGTAGGTCATGTCTTGTAGACCTTGAATTTTCTTTGTGCAAAACCTCTGAGGTCTCTCTGGCTGCTGCAGGTATCTGATAAGGTACATACAGAAGGGTGCATTGAACACTATTATTGATCTGATGAGGTCCAAGTATAGGGGAGTTATAACCTCCTTAGCTTTAGATGCTACACCCTTACTTATGAGATGTGCAATGTAGAAGGCCTTCCTTACCACTGTGAACATGTGGTAATCAAAGTTAAGTTTACTATCAGCATGTGTTCCTAAATCTCTCACAACTGGGTTTGAACTTAGAGAGTATTATTAATACTGTAATTTGCAGGGACTTCTTCTTTGCTGAAGGAGGTGATAATGCATTTTTTATGTTGAGTTTAAGTCCATGGCTGCTGCACCAATCATTTTTCTGTGAGCCCATTTTGTAGAATGTTGACATTTTCTATGATCACACCAAGTTTGCAGTCATCAGCTGACTTGGTAGGCCACAGGCCATCTATTTTCCTCTGGATTTCTGAGAAATACATTCCAAACAGTAGGGGGCCCAGCACAGATCCCTGTAGAGCCCCCACTGATAACAGGTCTGCTGGTAGAGGTGGAATCTCCAACTTTGATTGCATGCGTTCTGTTGGTGAACCATTTGGCAACCCATCTAATGACATATGGGTTAATCCCAGGCTAGGTGAGTTTCTCAATGATGCCTGAGTGGGGGATTGTGTCAAAGGCCTTGGCCAGGTTGAGATATGCAGTATGTATGGTTTTGTCTTTGTGTATGGCTTTGTGACTCTCTTGAAGAAGTCTATCAGGTTTAATAGGCATGATCTGCCCTTGAAGAAGGCAAATTGCGTCGAGTTAAAGAGTCTGAAGATCTCTTATATCCTTGTTGATGAAGTCCATGATGATTTTCTTCATGGCCTTAGATAAGGTTGATCAGGCTTATGGGTCTATAGTTCCCAGGGTCAGTTAAGGGACCCCTTTGTCCAAAGGGATTACAGTTGCTGTTTTCCACTCTGCTGGGACAAAGCCAGTACTTAGACTGTGGTTGAAGAGAGTGCTCAGCGGTTCCGCTAACTCTTGTTTTAGAACATTTAGTAAGGAGCCTGTGATGTTATCCGGTCTCACAGAGACTGTGCTTTTGACCTTGGAGAGTGCGGGTATGACCTGCTCTTTGGTGATGCTGGGTAGAGTACTGGTGACGAGTATGCTTTAGGTATGATTGCTGGGCACGTGGAGAGGTGAAGTTTTCACCAAACCTGTCTGCTAGCAGGTTGGTGATATCCTCAGGTTCAGTATGAGTGGTGCCGTCCACTACTAATTCAGCACAATGCTGGGCCTTCCCTTTTAGATTTCAGCTGTAGCTAAATAATACCTTGTGATTATCCTTAGCTAGGGATGCTAATTTAGTTTGATAATTAGCTTTAGAGGACTTCACAAGATGTCTAATTTGCTTGTTCTGGCTGTGGAGGGTGTTCTTCTGCTGAGACTGTTCTGTTTTATTCTTTGACAGCACTTTCTTTTTCTTGTTGTATAATCTATTTATGTTAGATGTCTGTCAGGGTGGCTTGTTTTTTCATGACGACATTGTTTTGACCCGTTCAGGTATAGGTGAGTCTGTACATTTCTATAGGTGTTTATACGGGTCTACTTTACATGGTCGGCATTTCATAAAGTCAAGGACCATTTGGCCGATACCATATGATCGACTTTCAAAATGTCGACCATGTTAAAAAAAAAAAAAAAAAAACAATCACTTACCTTCACATTGCTAGCAAGGGAGAAGCACCCCTGCACCCCTGTGGGGGGCTCTGCCCCCCCAGGAACTTAAATATACAAACTCCAAGATCACACTGTATGGAGATGCCTGTTCCACATAGTTGACATTTCGAAAGTCGATCATATGGTCTCGGCCATATGGTCTTTGACTTTATGAAATGTCAGCCATGTGAAGGGGACCCATTTATACAGGGTATGTGTGTGTAGGAAGCTATAGTTTGCTTTGGAGAATTTTTTCAACCTTTTTGTTCCTGGGGTGTTCAGGTAAGATTGTAACTTTGAACAAGACTAATTTATGATCAGACTTTACCAGGGAGGGTCCCACATATGGGGTGGTACAGCAATCCCCCTTCTTGCATGTGGCTTTTCCTAATCTTAACTTTTACCAGACTTATGCCCAGTCTAACCAGTCTGAGAAAATCTCAAATTAAACAAATACTCACCTGTGTGAATCTGTTTCTCTTTGTCATTGTCTTCTTTGAAACGTCATCACTTTATCCTGGGTAACATCGACATTTCATTCTAGTCTCCTGTTACATAGCCCATCATTAAGGTGTACTGCAGCATAATGAATGTTACACTACAGAGATAAGACCTTCATAAAAGTTTTTTTTTCCCTTCCTAGTTGTGTTGCAGTTATTACTAGGACGGTAAATGAAATAAAGATATATATATATATATATATATATATATATATATATATATATATATATATAAAGATGCTCTTTTATCTTGTTAAAAATGTTTAATTGTGCTTAATAGTTGGTTAAATTGGTTATGCTCATACACATGACTTGATTTATTTACATTCTTAAGAAAAGGATCTCCTGTTATATTCCAATCCCTTTAAAATGTTTCAAAATGTGTAATTTACTTTGTAATGTTTCTAATGTTAACAAGCTCTTCTAGATATAAATACATAACCTTTAAAATATTTGGAATATCTACGTTGAATTTTTATGATCTATATAAGCTATATTAGTTAAAATTTCTATTTCAAGTGCCTATATATGTTTATACAATCAAGTCAATGAAAAGTTTCAATGATTTATCATTCTGATTCATACATTCTTGCTGTTAGCTTAAACTATTCTTTCTAGTTCTAAAGGTATGATATCAAGAAGTCTTTAATGAAATTTTGACATATAATAAGAAATAAGTGTATAAACTGAATAAGTTCTTTTATAATACATATTAAAACTGATGAGCTTAACTTTGGTTTTGAAAGCTTTAGTATTCATAGATATTAGATGGTAGCTAGAGTTCTGCTGTTATAGATAGAGAGGTAACTCGAGTAGTTGAAACTACTCGAATTTGGAGTTTATAACTCCTGGCTGGGTGCGAAGTTCAATCCTAAAACTATTTAATTTTATTATTGTTATAGTATGATTACAGTTTTGACATCCACATCATATCTTACAATCATGTTCTCATTTCTAATAAAAATTAAAGACCCACAAGTTCATATAGAAACTTCACAAGTCAAAGCCTTGATTAATTTAACATCTATAGGAGGAAATAGATTACTAATTCATATAAAAATGATAAGATGAACATAATTTAGTTTATGCTATACATGTCAAATGGTAACCTTAAGAGGGACCTCTCTAAATATTAATGGGTTAAACAACCCATGTAAGTGTAGAAGTTTATTCAGATATCTTAACTTGCATAGATCTAACCTAATATTTCTTCAAGAAACTCATCTCCTTAAAAAACATACATAAGCTGGAAACCAACAAGTACATAACTTTAGACAGCTCAGAACATGCACTGAAAAAAAAGGGGTAGCTATCCTATGGAACAAATCTATACCTATTCCCAAAATTATTAAGACATACAAAGATTTCAAGGGAATGTTCTATATGGTTACATTACAGATCAATAGGAAGATTTTTACATTTATCAATGTATATTGGATACCAGGCATAGGTATTAACACAGTGAAACAACATTTCAATCAAATAGTACTCCACTCTAAAGGAGACATCATAATAGCAGGTGATTTCCATTGTAGTCTACATGATAATGATACTACTACTCTTAGGAAGAGGAAAATTACAGCTAGTGCAAAACATCTAAAAGACTTTATTAACTTATATCATTTGAATGACATTAATAACCAAGCTGATCATAAGTCACTACTGTATACCTTTTTTTCGAATAGACATAAGTCTTACTCTAGAATAAATAGAGGTCTGATCTCTAACCAACTTGTAAATGATTTATCTAAATCTATGGTCATTTCCTGCCCAATATCGGACCATAATTCAATCACTTTTGAATTTACTTTAAATGTAATACACAATGTTCAGATTAAAAGAATTCCAGCCTACCCAACTCAACTAAAAGACTTCAAAGAATTTATAAACAAGGAGACACAAAGCTTTTTTAGAAATAAACACTACACCTGTTGTCTCCATTATATTTATTTGGGATGCTCTGAAATTGTACCTATACAGGCAAAGTATAAAATGGTATAATAATAAAAGGAAAACATGGGATAAAGATCTACTAGACATACAAAATAAGCTAGCCACTCTTAAACTCAACAACAAAGAGGATGTCACAAATAAAAAAGTTATAGAAGAAATAAATAAGCTAAACGAGAATATAAAGAAAAATTTAACTCACAAAATCAAAATAAACCTAGAGAAATATAAATTCCTAACATACTCAATAAATCCCAAATATTTAAATAAACTTAAAAGTAAAACAAAAAGACTTAAACAAAATCATATCAAAGAGATTTTTTCCTCAGGGAAAAAAATGTTTCTAATTTATCAGAAATTCTAGATGAGTTTAAAGATCACTTTCATAACATTAATCACAACAGAGTTAATATGGATCCAAAAGATAAAATAAAGAATTTCATAACCACATACAAGGACAAAAAACTTAATAAACAACAGCTTGAATCACTGGATAAGCGCATCTCAAATACAGACATTATCACTCAAATAAACAAAGTCAAGTTAAACAAAGCACCAAGTAACAACGGTATAATACCCAAGATTTACAAAATAATCTCTAAAAATGTAAATGCATTAATACATAATGTTTTCCTGGCAGATCTACACCTCCATCTTGGAAATACACTTTTATCTCACCAGTTCTGAAATCTAATAAAGACCCAACAAGATGCTCACCATATAGGCCCATCTCACTGCTCAATGTTGATTACAAGATGTTCATGAACATATTTGCTGACAGATTAAAGACAATTCTTCCAAACATTATTGAAATAGATCAAACAGACTTTATTATAAATAGAAATAGTTTAGACAACATAAGAAGAACCTTAACTCTGATTATGCAAATTAAAATAAGAAGGATCTGACACTAATAAGCCTTGACATAAATTCAGCCTTTGATTCTGTAAACTGGGACTACTTGTTTATCCTACTGAGGTGTACAAAATTCTCTGATGCATTTGTAAATCTGATTGAAAATCTATATAAAGGAGTACTGGCATACATTAAAATAGGCACATATGTCTCTCAAAAGATACCCATATTAAAAGGTACTAAACAGGGGTGTCCACTCTCCCCTTTATTATTTACCTTAATAATGGAGCTCTGGGCTGATTTAATTAGAAGCAAGAATGGCATAGAAGGATTTACAATAAATGAGAATACAGTAGCTAAAATCCAGCTTTTTGCAGATGATGTTCTAATTACATCAGCAGGAAACAACTCTTCTATACAGTCATTATTTAACACAATGGCAGATTTTAAGAATATCTCAGGTCTGATATTTAACGAAGATAAAACAAAGATTTTTCCAATATATTCAAGGAAAAATATTCTTAATAAAGCTTATCATAAATATATACCTAATTCAGATCATATAACTTATTTAGGTATTGAATTAGCAAGAAATATTAAATTAAGCCGCGGTGGTGCAGTGGTTACCATTGTCGCCTCACAGCAAGAGGTTCTTCCATTCAATTTTCGGCTGGAGCACCTTCTGTGCGAAGTCTGCATGTCCTCCCCACGGTTGAGTGACGTTAAAGACATGCAGGTAGGTGCGAGCGTGAATGGGCGTGCCTTCATTGAAGGTTGGGCATTGGGCTGGCAACTCAGCACTGTAAAATCCATTGCCAATCATGAGTGGACCAGAGTTCTGCTGTGGTGACCTCTAACCGGGAAAAGCCGAAAGACTTTATATTAGCAAGAGATATTAAATCTGTCATTCAACATAACCACAGTAAATGTTTTGAAAACATACAAACTATTTTTAAAAGTTGGAATAATATCCTTTTTCCATGGAGGAAAGACTTACAATTATAAAAATGAATATATTTCCGAAGATACTATATATAATACAACCAATATTACTCCCACCTACTAAGACAATCATTAAAAAATTAAACTCACTTATGTTGAAATTCTTCTGGGCACCTCATAGACCTAGAGTGGCATTAAAAACACACATCAATAATGGGTCCCAAGGAGGTATAGCCTTTCCTGACTTTGATCTATACTCTATCTTTTCTATTATCAAAACTATATCTCTACTAATAGATAATTCATGTGTCACGAAATAGAAAAAATATTGGGAATTAATTAGCATGGAACTAACCAATATACCACTAACACACAAAAATATTATTATAAATATTCCCATACTATGGATACTCAAAGAATTTTGCACTGTTCCCATAACACCAAAATGCACATCAAATTATCCAATAACTATTATTATTATTACTTTCTGTAACTTTATATATAAAAATCCCAAATATAAGAAATGGATCTTCATTTTATCTCCCATAACATATACACAAGGTATACTTTTATCATTTAACCCTGATAAAACTTTACTATTCAGGCAGAATAAATTAATGTACTGACATCAGATGCTGCTGGATAATAAAGTTAAGAACGTAGATTTTTTAATTCAAGAATTCGATTTGGATGAAACTTGTTGGTTAGAGATTCAGGCTTTCAGACATCTCTCTAATAAACTAGATTTAATATCACCGACAACTAAAGAATCTGTCCCAATACTGATAGATTACATGATACTAAACTTACAGCAGAAGGTTTCAGATAAAGGCAGACTCTCTCACACTCACAAAATTATTAGAGATGAAACCTTCAACTGTCCAGAAAAATACTGGAATTATTTCAACTCCATGAATAGAGAACCATCAAAACAACAAGATAAGAATCATATACTGGAATCAGCTTCTAAAACAACTTCCTCAATTAAATGGAAACCTTATACCTGGAAATTCTTACACAGGTCCTTCTATACTCCTTTAATAATGAGCAAAATTAATAAAAAAGATAACATACGTAAGAGATGTACTTCAGAGATAAATGCTAACTGGGCACATATGTTCCATGATTGTATAAAACTGAAGGAATATTGGACATCAGTTAATTTTCTACAGGCTCTTTTTACAGATAATTTTACAATCTCTAAATCACTAATCCTGTTCAATACCCCCATACCCAAATGTGTTAAAAAGGTTAAACTTCCCTTATTATAGTCAATTCTAGCAGTGGCTAGAAAGATTATAACTAGAAATTGGATCTCAGATACCCCTCCTTCTTTTAATTAGTTTAAAAATGTTCTGATTGAGATATAGCAAATGGAACTAATGACCATTAAATCCAGAACTTCTAGGAAAATAGCTAGCTATAATATGTGGGATATGCTACAAAGTTTGTTAAAAAAAGACTTGGAACCTTTGTAATGTGTTATAGTTATGTTAGATGATGTAATTAAAATGTGGATGTAAATACTTTATAGTTGTTTTATGAATGATACAATTCTTTACATGTTAATTGCTTGTATAAATTACTATGTTTTACTGATTATATGTTAAAATCAATAGACATGTTTTTAAAAAAAAGAAAAGTTGGTAAATAGGTGCCCACTCTAACCTTGACAATGATTTGGCTACTGGAATGCATACTTGAAGGGTGTGACTGGTGACCATAATCCCATCACTGCTCCATACCCCCTTTGGGAAAAAAACTTACCCGTGAATTACCACATAGGTGGCAGTACACTAAACACTGAAAGTATGATAAGGGACTTAGGGACACAGCTGGACAATGGTCTCACCTTCGATAACCACATCGTCACAACAGTCAGGAAATCCTTCTATGTGGCACACCTCAACACTATGGGCTTTTCATCCAGAAAAAAGGAGGTCATTGTCCCACTGTATTCATCCCTCATTAGACCCATTATAGAATACAATGCCCCATTTGGTATGTACCTCTCAAGACATCTGCAATAACTGGAAAAGCCACAGAAATACCTCACTAAAAGAATCACAGGCCTAAAGCAGATGCCCTATGCTGACCATCTAAAAAAACTCCATCTTTACTCTGTCACATATTATCTACTCAGAGGTGATCTCTGCTTAACATACAAGGGCATGTCAAACCCACAGCTATTGGACATGCTACACTTAAAGAAATCCCAATCCTTCAGAGCCACATGCAACAGGGATCTAAACCTTGTCATCACAATGAACAAAACATGCTGAAGGGATAGGTTCCTGACCCAGAGACTCCCCAGACTCTGGAATAGACTGCCCAAACATGTCAAGCAGAGTGCCTCTTTGGCCCACCTCAAATGGAACCTTGACAATTGGATGGGAGATAGGAAATTCATCACAGGGATCATGTCAGTCACCCTGCTAGACAGGGGTCCAGGGAAGTAAATATTGTGGGAAGAAATATCCAGGGAATTGTTTTGGCTGGACTTGTATAGGCCCTAGGGCCGATAGCCTAGTACCAACCTATGAACCTATGTTCATTGTTGAGTGATATCATATCACCAGTGCTTTACATCCTTGTTGTATCTAGATGAGGTTTGCCATTCTTCCTCCACAGGTTTTTGCTGCACCAAATGGCTGAAGAACAGCATAATTGATGATTTGAGCTGTGTAAGTCCAATCTAATAACATCAGGATGTTTTACACAAAAGCTGCACTCAACCCTGTCTACAGTGCTCATGTGCAACACTGTTAGTCCTTATCCTCGTTGCCAAGATTATAGCCTGATCCAGGCCTTGTTCTTTTCCTCAATGTCCTATCCTTCTTCTTCAGATTTCATAGCAGTGATGCTACTGACACACTAACCTTGGGATACGATCCCAAAATCCTACCTGGCCAGATCTACTGTAGCTCAGGTGGAACATTACCTGACTTACTTACCAGTGAGCTGCTGATGCTCCTGTTGGGGACTTATAGTTTTCATCCTTGGCCTATCCAGGTTCTGATGGCTGGGATAATCTGCCATAATGTGCTGTGGAAGATCTGGGTAGGTCCATTCAGAATATACTGATGACTTGGAAGACCTCGGTAGGTCCATTCAGAATATACAGGTGACTTCAGTGTTGAAACTTTCCAATGTATATAAAATGCTGCTCATTACACCCTTATAGTCAATATGTTCCTGACATCCAGATCAAGTTCTCTCACTGTCCTCAGTCTCCACATCCATGTTCCATCTTTTTGTTGTGGAGTTGTGTGCAGGTTCCTGTACTCCTGAGGTTCAGTCCTTAAAATAAGATCTTATACCAGGTCACCTCCAGCCACAGTTGTGGCAGTTCAGATGGAGCTATTTCCACTGAGGTGCTCATGCTCTGCACTTTACATTGGTCCTCCTCTCACTTGCTTTATCCAGATATGTAACCTCATGTCATTCTGGAGATCCTCACCCTTCTGCTGGCCTTGTTTGTCCAGCTGCAAATAGGTAGGTAATGTATATTTTTTATGTCATCTCCAGGATATGATGTCATGCTGTGATTTCTTATGGTCACACTTGTGATATCTTTTAGAACATATGTGTGTTAGTGATGATCCACAGCCCAGCCTGGTGCTTCTCATTCTTCTCCATCATATTGTTGTATGAGGGCATTTATTTATTTATTTGTCTTTGCTGGCCGGGAAAAGTCCTTGTGTGCAAAATCCATTTTCAGTGTAGGCCTGGGCAGAAAAACTCCTCATTTAAGTTACAAGTGATGCACATTTATAATACATTACTGCACTCTGAGGGGGAAGCCCTTCAAAATTATGTAAACTGAGGTTTTGTCAAATCTCAAAGGATGTACCTCCAGTTAAACACACAAGAACATATCTGATATTGTCTATCAATTTCCAATTTTGATGTACACTTTAATGCATTCTTCTACTGTTTCTCCCTGTTGCAGATTCATGGTGCAGCATTGAAATGTTGTACTATTCAGGGCTGTTTTTCCAGGTAAAATGTAAAATTATGATCCAGTTTCACCGAATTGCCATTATCCTACGTTACTGGCGCATGCGATAAAATGGAGATGGTGTTGATTTTCTCATCATGTCACTACTCATCCTTTGCCAGTGCTTGGTTATAGAGAAATATAAGGGTGATGATGTACTTCAGAGCGAGGTTCCATCTCACCAGGCCGGAGGTGGCTCTGATAAAACACATGAGCGGGTGACAGCCTACTTCAGAGCGAGGTTCCATCTCACCAGACTGGAGGTGGCTCTGATAAAACACACACACAAGAGGGTGACGACCTACTTCAGATTGTGGTCCCATCTCACCAGACTGGAGGTAGCTCTGATAAAACACACACACAAGAGGGTGACGACCTACTTCAGATTGTGGTCCCATCTCACCAGGCCAGAGGTAGCTCTGATAAAACACACACACAAGAGGGTGACGACCTACTTCAGATTGTGATCCCATCTCACCAGGCCAAAGGTAGCTCTGATAAAACACACACACATCAGTAGTTGGTGCTCATCATCTCATGTTCAGTACAATCTGCCTGCATGTCTTCATATGAACCATGACCTTTTCATACTGTATCAATGTACATTCGTATTCTAGTCTGGTTCACCTCATGCTTATCTCTTACCTGTCTAACTAGTGGCTTGATAAGAGGTTGCTGCATTCCTGTAATGCTACTCCCTGGGCAAGATGATAATCTGATGTAAAATCTGAAAGTATTTGCAATATCACACTGAATGAATAAGTCCAAGGTTGTTATCCAGTCCAAATTCCCCTCATCTTATCCAGTCCACATTAACGTCTTTATCTCATCTTAACACTCCTCTTCTGACTCCACCTTGATCATGCTGTTACTGTTGTGTACAGGGTGGGGTATTCCAACTCCTGAAGTGGTATATTTTATAACAAAGCCCTAGGTTTTTGATATATCTGATATGTCTGCTGTAATAGATCACTACTGGCAGCTACCTGTTGGTTTTTATATAATGCTGGTTGTTTTCATCTTTTTTTCTCTTCAGATTTGCATTTTTAACTCACCTTTCTGCTTCTCGCACTTTATACCAACCTGCTGCTGCAGGAAATCATAAGGGGCTCTGCAGTCCCTGTTGTCTGGATTGTATCATGGTGTGGGGTCACATAGGACCATGTTTAGCCTATCTGTTTCAGTTGAAAAATGCAATTAAAGTGTTGCACTACAGCGATGTTGTGTTCAAATGAGGTAATTAAATGAGATCCACTTTACATTATTTGTGGTTGTTGAAGACCTCAGTGTGTTCCCCAAGCTCTTCATCTTTGTCCTACTCAGGTGTACATCTTGAGCTTATCATGATCCTTTTCATAAGTGCTTCACCCTTTTGCTTTAAATCAGCATGGGAATGACGCAATGCTGAGGTGGTCTTCTAATATTCTACTTTTATATAAGGTGCATAACCCTGCTGTTCCCTGTCTTTTTTCCTTCTTTTGTTTGTACTGAGAAGAAGCAATAATGGTGGGCACTCTGTGCTTGAAGTGCTACTCATTTTTTGGACATGGCTTTAAAGTGAGATCCCATATGACCACATTGTAAGTAGCACAGCTGTATCACACTAGAGTCCAACAGGTGCTTGTCACATATTGGTGGTCCTTATCTTTGTGCAGTCTGGAGGTTCTAATCCATCCATTTCTGGTTCTTTTCAAACCATCTGATTTTACATCTGATTCAGGTCATGGTTCTCTTCATCCTTGTACTTTCTTGTTTGTGTTCTGTGATATTATTCTACTTTTCTGAGATGAAGGCCTTTAAGTGAAATGTTACCCTGATGTCCAATAACACCATAAAGATGCCATCTCCAGGGTGACACATACATAGCTACATGTGGCTCCTTCTCCCTTACATCAGCCCCTCATAAGAACTTCTTTTTCAAAATTACAGGACAACATGACCATTTCAGGAAAAATTCAAGTGTAACACATACTTACTTGAATGAATATACTGCTCCATATCGAAGCAATTTTCTCTTCATCATCATTCTATCCCATGTCACATTCTCACTCCATTTTGCTGACCCTCATCCTTCTGCATCCTAGAGTTGTGGTGCAAAACAATGTGTACTACTAAAATGGTAAACTGATGTCCATTATGACAATGCTGGACACACGTCAGCTTGAAGACAATCATCCATGGTGCTGCTGGTGCTGATAATCCTACTGCTGAAGACAACCATCCATGGTAAGGCTGGTGTGGATAATCCTACTGCTGAAGACAACCATCCATGGCGAGGCTGGTGCTGATAATCCTACTGCTGAAGACAACCATCCATGGTGAGGCTGGTGCTGATAATCCTATAGCTGAAGACAACCATCCATGGTGCAGCTGGAACTGATAATCCTGTAACTAAAGGCAACCATCCATGGTGCAGTTGGCACTGATAATCCTACTGCTAAAGACAACCATCCATAGTGTGGCTTCTGCTGATAATCCTACTGCTGGTTTCCCCCTCATACTAGTTACTTTGTATCACCCTGACATTGTTGAGCCTTATGGCTCCCAGATGAGCTGTATCATTCCTGTATCATTTCTGTTTTTTTATTCTTGCTGCATTCTGAATTTGTACTTTGCATGACTAAGATCCCATCTGATTACATCACGGCAGTTCAATTTAGTTCAGTTGTTCCTGTCTGTATTCCTCAGTGATCCAACCTGGTGGTGCATATCGTCTCTTTATCTGAAAGGGTGACTTCATTATCATCCATTTCCCACCATACTGTTGTATGGCTCATAACAGGAGGAATGCATTGCAGATATGCTCCCCCTTCATATAAGGTGCTACACAGAAATTCTACCTGATCACATTTGATGTTGCTCATATGGAATACACGCCTATCATGGTTTATATGATGCTTCTTTGGCCTCTTCTGGTTCTTCAGCATAGCAATAAGGGGTGCTATACTCCTCTGGTGTTGTTCTTCAATGAAGAAGATAAAATAAGTTACATTAGGAAAATCCTGGTGGCATCTTGAATCAAAGTTGCAAATGTGTAGCAGATGCTTTTCAACCCATGGTCTTGGTCCTCATGATCAAGTTGTGCAGATGCAAGTCCTCCTGCTGCCTTCGTTCCTTCATCTTTGTCCATTCCTAGTGATGTGGACCTGTGTGGGCAATTGTTATAATCCTGAGGTTCAACAAGTAAGAACGTGTCACCTCTGGCCATGTTGTTGGTTGTGGTACAGGACAGTCTGAAATGTAGAGCTCAAGTCTTGTACTCCTCATACTGTATCCATCCTGTTGTCTCATCCTGGTTCTTCTCACAATACTTGCAGAATAGTTTGTACATCTGCAAACAGAAAAGTACTGCCTATCTCTGGTGTGGTGTCTTCAAGACAAGAAATGATGTTCTGTTGAGGTCTCACTTGTTGATGACTGTGGTAGCTAAGTCAAACAAGAGTGTTCAGGTGGTCAAAAGCATAGCTGGCTCAGCCAATGCCCTGTGCTGGTACCATGAAGCAGTGACCCACCCCATAGCTCTTTACTGTATCAGCTTATTACAGATCCATACTCTCCCCAAGAGCTTCCATTGAAGAACAAAAGAAAACAAAAAAACAGACATTCCTTCTATAGCTACATCAACCAGGTGCTCAGATGCGCAACAAGACCACCTCCTTCCTACCTAGCCATTCAGTTCCAATTTCTGAGTCCTGGTCCCAACCTTTTATTAAATAAATAAACAAATAATTTCTTATTATAAACTGTAACAAACTGCTTGCTAAAAATGTAGCTCAGATTATAGTTGAAAAATATATTCTTTTCTAACTTGTAAACTTCAGTAAACTGTTTGCTACAATGTAGCAAGCAGTCACTACAGTTTAAACCACACACAGAGGACTACAGCAATCAGGGGTGACCACAAATGCAATACTGGCATTTAAAAGTCAGTACTGTATTAAATATAAGGACCAGCTGACCATACTCCCCACCGGAGTTGCCCCTTTAATCCAGCCCTAGCTATGTTACTGCAGGTTGCACTCTGCAGCCCATTTTGTCTTTTTTTATTCTTGCTCTATACTAGAGTTTTCAATGAACAAAGTGCATTGTTGTTCTTGTGATAGTCAGTGTTCTAAAAGCATGTGACTGGGAGTCCCATATAATGCCACAAGAGGTAGCTCAGATGAATGCCACAAGTCTGCTTTTGAGCTTTGTTTTCCATTGTAAATTTGGATGTATATGTTCATCTCATCCTGGGGCTAGTCCACCTTTTCCTATTATAATATTTAGAGTAGTGTAAAGGTACTGCAGCTCTCAGAGGCTCTCCTTCATGTATAATGTTAATTCACTTCACATTAGAGTGAATTGGTAGTATTAAATGTTAACCACACACACTTAATCATGGAGATGGTGTTAATTTTCCCATCATGGCAAACCTCATCCATTTTGAATATCTTTCCAATAGAGAAAAATAAGGGTAGTGCTGTACTCCTGGGGTGTTGCACATTTTTTTATTTAAGAAATTTGTTAAAGTGAGGTACCATTTGACCACATTGCAGGTAGTTCTATCATACAAAAGGTGCATAGCTCGTATTTTTCCTATTATGGTAAGTCATACTCTCATCTAAACTTGAATCTTTTTTATAGCATTTGAATGTGAATATTTTCCCATCCTTAATCATCTTCTTCTAAACAGTGGCATGGCCAAGGTGTTACTGTACTATTATGGTATGTAAGCTAAATAATCCAGGTGTGGCTAGTCGTTCTCACTTCCTTTCTTCCTTGTACGGTAGTAAGGAGCAATGCCTTATGGGCTTCTGTTGTGTTTAGATATGGTGGTTAAATTGAGATCCCACATGACTGCATTATGTGTCACTCAGATGTAACACCCCAGTGCGTAGATCAGACTTTTCCTTGTTCTGTATTCTCATCTCTTCCTGGTCCATTTCATGGCATTTTCTTTTGCTGGTTCTTTTCATCCTTGTGCATTCATTGCTCTGTCCTATAGTACAGGCATAATATCAAACTGAAAGATGCAGAGGATTTCTCATATGGCATGCATGCCTGCCTGTATTTGGATTTTACTCCAGTTATCTGCTCCTCATACACAGTCCTTTCCTAGATGTATGTCCAGTCTGACCGGTCTGAAAAAATCTCAAGTGAAACAAATACTTACCTGTGTGAATTTGTTTATCTCTGTACTTGAGTTCTTCCCCACACCTTCACATTATCCTGGGTCACATCCTCATGCCATTCTAATCTCCTATGGCTTATCCCATCCTTGAGGTGCACTACAGCATAATGTAACCTAAACTCTAGAGATACGACTTTCAGATAAGATGGTGAAGTACTGTCCAGTCTGACCTTGATGGATATTTGCTTGCTAGAATACATACTTATATGGTGCTACTAGTGGCCATTATCCTGTCACTGGTCCCCATCATCACATTCTTTGTTCAGAGTTGTCATACCAGCCCTGTGCTGCTTGTGCTTGTTACATCCAGATGACCTTGCCCAGTCTTCTTCCACATATTGCTGCATCCAACATCTGAAGAGCATCATAAGTGGTGATTTGCACTGCTGAAACCCCATCTCATCATATCAGCGTATTTCAAGTTACACTTACCTTTGTCACTGCTGAGCTCATATCAAGTAGTGTTACTCTTTATCCTCCTTTTATCATGATGTACTGCCTGGTCCAAACCTTGCTCTTTTATTTATTTATTACATTTGTTGACAGTGAAAGTCCAGCTGGGCATGAGACCTCTTTTCAGTGGAGGCCCAGGGAGAAAGGTTCCAGATAAAGTTTTAGAAGATATAGATAGTACAACACAACTTATACTGATAATTTAAACAAATTAGTCACTATTCATTATAGTCAATAAAAAGTCCAGTGAAGTAGAATTATGTTCTAAAATTTGACCAAAATACAGGAGTCATGGATGCTTAATGTTGTGCTATAATATAGATAGAGAAATTAGCCAGGAGCATTACTATGGGAGCCAGTGTCTGGCACTTTTCATGAATGCCCCATCCTTCTCCTGGAGATTTCATAGCAGTGATGTTATTCTCACGATGTAATGTCCTTCAGATACAATCCGGAAATTCTACCTGGCCAGATTTGCTTTAGCTCAGATGGAAGATTTATTGGCTTACATCCCAGTGAGCTGCTGAAGCCCTTCTTGTGGACGTATGTTTTTTATTCTTGTCCTATCCAGCTTCTGTAGGCTAGAATAAGTGGCTGCTCAACTCCTGATCTGCTGTACTTTCCTGTGGAAGATCTGGGTAGGTCCATTCACAAAATACTGGTGACATCATGGCTGAAACTTTCCAATGTATATCAGATGCTTCTCCTCACACCGTCATGGTCAATATGATCCTGACATCCACATATAGTCCTGCAGCTGTCCTCAGTCTCCTCATCCATGTTAAATCCTTTCATTGTTTAGTTGTGTGGGGATTGGTGAACTCTGAGGTGCAGTCCTTAAAGTAAGATCTTATACCAGGTCCACTCCAGCCATGGTTGTGGTAGCTCAGGTGGAGCAGTGTCCAGTGAGGAGCTCATGGTCAGCACTTTACACTGCTGCACCTCTCACTTGCTTCATCCCAGTGCGTGACCTCATGTCATTCTTTAGCTCCTCACCCTTATTCCAACCTTGTTTGCACAGCTGCAAATGGATGGTAATTGTATCTCCCAGACATGATGTCATGCAGTGATCTCTCATGATCACAGTTGTGATATCATGCTGAACTGTATCTCCAGGACATGATGTCATGCAGTGATCTCTCATGATCACAGTTGTGATATGATGCTGAACATAAGTGTGTAAGTGATTCTCCATGACCTATTATGGCACTTATTCCTGTCACGTGCTAGTGATGTACAGGAACATAGTGCTGTGCATTGTCTAATCATGGCACTGCTCATGTTATTCCAATTCTTCTGCCACAGAGAACTATAACAACAGTGCCCTACCTCTCCACTGCTGCATATTTTCCTGTTGATAACAAGTTAAAATTAGGTCCCGTCTAACTACATTGGAGTTAGCTCTGTTGCAACACATATGAGTAGCTGGTACTCATCTTCTCAAGGTAATCGCAGCTTCATCCAGTCTGTCCGCATATCTTTATGTGAACCTTGATCTTTTTGTACTGTATGGATGTGCAGCCTTTTGCATTCTGTTTCTCCTCATCCTTGTCCATTATCCATATAAATAGTGGTTTGATAAGGGACTTCCTGCTCCCATGTAATGCTACTCTTTGTCTAAGATGATAATCTCATGACTGATCTGAAAGTATTGGCAAAATTACAGTGAATAAATATATCCAGTTTGTTCACTAATCCAAATGGCCTTCATCTTGCTGCATCCAGATTAATGTCTTTATCTTACCTTTATACTCCTCCTCTGTCTTGACCATGTTGCTACTGTTGTGTATAACGTAGGTATTCCACTCCTGGTATATTTTATAACAAAGTGGAAGGTTTTTGATGTTTTCATACACCTATTGTAACATAAATGTACCAGTGGCTACTTGCTGATATAGATATAATCCTTGTGGCTCTCATGTTTTTTCCTTCTGGACATGCATTGTTATCTCATCCTTCTGTGATCATACCTGACCCCCTCCTACTGTAGAAGAAATCATAAGGAGTTCTGCAGTCCTCGGGCACGGTTCTCTAGATTATTTAATGTGAGGACATATAAGGACATGTTTAGCATATGTGCTGTTGTAGAGAAATGGAATTAAGCTGTTGAACTAGTGAGATGTTGTGTTCCATTAAAGTGATCAAATGACTTCCCACCTGATGACATTATGTGTGGCTGTGGTTGGAAATCCTAATGTTTCTGGTCTCTTCATCTTTGTCCTTTTCTGGTGTATGCCATGAGCTCATCCTGATCCTCTTCATAAGTGCCCATCCTTCTATGTTAATCCAGCTTGGGGGATGCTGCAGTCATCAGGTGGTCTCCTAACACTCAGCTGGTACATAAGCTACATAATCCTGGTGGAGCTTCTCCTTTGCCTTCCTTTTGATTGGCCCTGTGAAGAATTATAATCTTGGGTGTTCTGTCTTTGAGGTGGTGACCTTTTTGGACATGTTTTTAAAGTGAGACCCCATATGACCGCAATCTTGTACATCAGCTGTAACACACTAGAGATGTACTTACTACACTTGATCTTATCCAGAAGGCCTAGACAAAGTTCGTCTGGTACTTATCACATCTTTATGGTCCTTATCTTTGCCCAGCCTGGAAGTACTTATTCATCAATTTATGGATCTTTTCAAACCGTCTTTATTCGTATCGTGATTTGCCACATCCTTTTGCTTTCCTGGTAGCTTAATTCTGCAGTTTTGACATGCAGACGTTCGAGTAACATAGAAAATGAATGCCTGGTGACACCATAAAGATAGCATCTCCAGTGTAACACATACTTATCTACTCGTATCTCTTTCTCTTCCTCCTGCCTTATTTCTGCTTCTAGTATAATTATTTATTTAACATTTGTTCACCAGTATAGTCCAGCTGGACCACTAGTGTCCATTTTCAGCAGAGTCCTGGGGAGAAAAGCACCATATGGCAACAGAATAAAGAGTTGTACATGGTATAAGTAGTAGGTTACAGAGTTTGTGCAGTAAAGACAGTTAGGAAACATGCTGTCTAAAAAGGTTAAAAATACAAAGTTGGAGTACAATTTACGAACATAACACATTCATGGACGTAGGTACAATATATGTGGAAGGCATTATCACAGTAGAACATATTTATAGTATATACAATATATACACAAATTATCAGTACAGCACAATATGTATTTGCTGCAGAGGCATAAGGAGGTAGAATCCTGTGGTGGGGTCAGGCTTCGGTAAGAACTCCTTTCAGTAAGAACTCCTTTGCAGAAATTGGTAACCAGTCAGACCATTCTGGGAAAAACTCAAGTAGAACACACACTTACCTGAATGACTATTTTTCTCAGTATCCCTACCTTTTCTCTCCATCATCATTCCATGCAGGTTCTTATTCTGATCCGGTTCTGATGACCTACTTATCCTTATCCCACCTTAGAGTAGTGCTAAAGAACACTGTCTGCTAAGCTCTAGACATAACATTCAGGAAGATAATGGTAAATTGATGTCCATTACGACCTTACTACAGACCTTCTCCAGGAGCAGACCTGCTATATTTGTACAGCAGCAGAACTGGTGATCTGCATGACTATGGTCCCACCTAATTACATTATGACAGTTAAGTTCAGTTAACAGGTTCACTTACCACTGTCTATGCATTGCTCTCTGGTTCATCTTCATCTGGAAGGAAAGCCTCGTCCATGACTTTTGGTTATCATTCATATCCTATCACACTGCTGTCCAGTTTATAGCAGGTATGCTGCTTTGCTGATGTGCTGATCTTCAGATGAGATGCCAAGCAAAACTTCCACTTTGGCATATTTGATGTCACTCAAGGGAACACTTGTTTACCAGGGTGCATTCAATGCTTGTCCTGTATTCCTGGGAATCATGCATTTTGGCCTGTCCTGGTTCTGCAGTGTAGCCTAAGGGGATGCTGTACTCCCATGATGTTGTTCTTCAGTGAAGAAGATAAAATAACGGCCATTCAGAAAATACATCTTAGGTGAAAGTTGCCAATGTGTATCATATGTTTTCAACCCATCATTTGGTCCTCATGATCAAGCCATCCAGACCCACGTCCTAATGCTGTCCTCATTCCTTCATCTATGTTCCTTCCTAATGATGTGGAACTGTGGGAGGATTGTTGCAATCCTGAGATTTAGGATGTAAAAAAAGAAGTTATGTACTCACCATAACGTTCCATGTTTGTTGTTCAGTATCTCGCCTTCATTTTTTCTGGTTGAGTTTGGAGCCGGAACTCATCTCCGACTTGGCCATATAGCAAACCTCGACAGCTTCTACTGGCTCAAGGCTATAACCTATTCCATGGTGCTTAGCGGCTGTTTCCCAGATCTTGTTTGAGGGACAAAGCTCCCTATGATATGTTTAACATACAGAAAGAGAAAATATATTAAATATATTGGTCATAAAGGTAAAAGGAAGGCATGATAGGAATCAGACCATATTTGCCAATTGTAAAAATTCCTCTAGATCCTCCAGGAGGGGGATGGCTGGTTGGGATGCAAGAATGAAGGTGAGATACTGGACAACAATCATGGAACATTATGGTGAGTACATAACTTCTTTATGTTATGTTGTCCTATCTCGCCTTCATCCTTGCTGGTTGAGACAGAGTCCCCAGCACCTTTCTTTTGTGCGGCTCAAGGGAATAAACTCTTCTAAACAGTGGAACCAAAGGATGGCCTGTTCCAGGAGACCACATCTACTTTGTAATGAGAGATAAAGGTGTGAAGGTTAACCCATGTAGCAGCAGGACAAACTGAGTCCAATGGAAGTCTGGACTGAAAGGCAATGGAAGTGGACACGGCTCTAGTTGAATGTCCTTTTACTTTCCCTGGCGGTTCTTTATTATGAGAGTGATAAACATATTTGATAGTCTCAGTAAGCCATTTGGACAAAGTAACTTTTGAGACTGCCCAGCCTTTTTTTGTTTCTGAATAGGACACAAACAATTGATCTGATTTTCTGAAATCTTTCTTCCTGTGTAAATAAAAATGCAGTTGTCTATTTACATCCAGTCGGTGAAGCTTATATTCTGCCTTGTTGCTATAATTAGAAAAAAACACAGGCAATTCTATAGATTGAAACTATAAATATAAAAAGGCACCCCCACGGAGTAAATGCTCCTGTAGTGTAAAAAATAAGTAATACAAAAGATAGTTTGAGGTACATCCACAGGTACAAAATACAGCCACAGTTCTCTCTTTCTGATGTTATAAACTTCAGTAAACACCAAAAACACTGCTGCATACAACGTAAATAGAATAAAGAGTTTTATTAGGACCAGTCGGTAAGCGCTTTCACCATTAAGGCTTCATCAGACCATAAAGTTACAAGCAAATACACATGTTTAAATACTCCCAAATCTAATTAATCATAATATATTATATTTTATTTTATTATATTTTATAATTTTGGCTTCACTGAATAATTGAAGATTTATACATGTTTCAAACAGATATTCAATAGTTTGTTTATGCAATTTAACATGTTGAGCAAGTTTTAAGAGAGACATACGCCTACAAGCACTAAGGAAATTATGTCATTTCTCCGTCTTTAATCAATTATGATTAATTAGATTTGGGAGTATTTAAACATGTTTTTGGCGTTTACTGAAGTTTATAACATCGGAAAGAGAGAACTGTGGCTGTGTTTTGTTCCTGTGGATGTACCTCGAACTATCTTTTGTAATTCTATAGATTGGTTTAACTTTGTTTCAGAACAGATTTTTGGTAAGAAGGAAGGATTTGTTCTGAGGGAAACTCTATCTGTGTGGAAGATCAAATAGGGAGGACGGATGGACAAGGCCTGCAACTCTGAAACCCTCTTAACTGAGGTAACTGCTGTTAGAAAGAGTTTTCCTGGATAAAAAATTTAACGAACAAGAGGATGCTGGTTCAAAGGGGGGAGGATTCAATGCTGATAATGCTAAATTTAGATCCCATGGGGGAAGATGTTCTCTTACAAGAGGTCTTAACAGATATACACCCCTGAGGAAGGCCTTACATAACTTGTGGGGCATTACATTGGATCCGAGTTCCCCCACATGATAATTGGATATAGCAGCTATTTGAACTCAAATAGTGGCCACCGCTGCACCTTCATTAAAAATTTCTGTCAGGAATTCCAAAATTGCAGGTATAGAGGCTGTAAAAGGATCTATGTGTTTTTTGTCTGCCCAACAAGAGAAGCTCTTCCATTTGATTGCGTAAAGTTTCCAAGTTGTCTTTTTGTGCGAGGAAACCAAAATGTGGCATACTGCAGGGGATAATTCTGGAAGCCTGGCTAAGATTGGAAGTGGAGAAACCAAGCTGTGAGCCTAAGGCTGTGAAGGGCAGGATGGAGCGTTCCCGACTGATGTGTCAGAAGATCCAGCACTGGGTCCAGGATCCATGGGTCCTCCTTAAGGTGGGGCCAAAGGAAAGGGAACCAAATCTGATGAGGCCAGTATGGACCAATGAGAATTAACCTGCGACTCAATGACTTGGCTTTCTGAATAACTTTTTGAATCAAAGAAAACAGAGGGAAAAACATAAAGAAGTCCCGGGGGCCAATCATGGGCGAGTGCATCCCCCGGTGACTCTTCTGGAGGGGAAATGAGGGCAAAGTAGTTGCTGCATTTGGCATTGAAGAGAGTAGCAAAAAGGCCGCAGCAAGGCTGGCCCCATTTGCGAAAAATTCGATTCACAACTTCCTGATTCAGGGACCACTCGTGAGGCATGAGAATCGCTCTGCTTAGCCTGTCTGCTGTGATGTTGGATTTCCCCGAGATGTGCATTGCCGTCAGAAATCATCGAGAAGATATCGCCCATTGCCAAACTCTCTGGGCCTCTCAACATAGGGAATAGGATCTGGTTCCCCCTGTTTGCTGATGCACCATAACACCGACATATTGTCTGTCTGAATTGCGATAGTCCCTGTGGGAAGAGAGTTCTGAATTGCTTGCATTGCTAGAAGCACCGCCCTCATCTCTAGGACATTGATGTGCAAATGGTAGTCATGATCTTTCCAAACCCCTTGGACCATCTGTCCCAGATAATGCCCCTCCCACCCTATCTGGGACATGTCCATGGTTACTGTAGCGACAGGTTGAGGAAGTACAAATGGTCTGCCATTGTTACTTGAGTGGACTGTATCCACCAAAGCAAGTCCCTTTTGCAGGAATCTGTAAAGAGAATCTCGTGAGACATGGTTAACTCCTGTATGGACCATTGAGCACAGAGTAGCCACTGTAATATTCACATGTGAAGTCATGCCAGGGGAACTATTGTTATTGTCGCTGCCATAGAGCCTAGGAACTTGAGGGCAAATCTTGCCTGTACATTTTTCTTGTTGAGTAAGATAAGCACTTGACTGTGTAACGTTTGTATCCTTTCTTCAGGCAATTTTGCCCACACGTCGTTTTGTGTTTAAATCTGCACCTATAAAAGTAATATGCTGTGATGGCAGCAAGGCAGATTTTTCTGCATTTATAGTAATGTCTAGTTTTGAGAATAGATGAATGGTGTAGTCCCTGGCTTTGATAAGTAACTGCTTGGTGGTGGTGGCAATTAGGAGTCAGTCGTCTAAGTATGGAAACACCTGGAATCCTTGACGTCTCAGATGAGCCATGACTACTGCCATGCATTTGGTAAACACTCTGGGGGCTCTGGTGAGTCCAAAGGGCAGAGCTTTGAACCGGTAATGACTGGCTCTCATCCAGAAGTGTAGAAATCTTCTGGAGCACCTGTCCATCTTTATGTGGTAGTACGCGTCCTGAAGATCTGACGAGCATATCCAATTGTTTTGTCCCAGAAATGGGAGTATAGACTGCAGTGTTACCATCCGGAACTTTGACTTCTTCACCAACTTGTTTAGTCTGCTGAGATCCGATATGGGTCTCCAGTCCCCTGAGTTTTTTGGAACTAAAAAGAACCTTGAGTAAATTCCAGATCCTAGCTGGTCTGTGGGGACTCCCTGAATGACTCTTTTTTCTAGCAACATTTGAATTTCTAGGGTTGCTTGATCCCTTTGACTGGGTGGAATGTCTGGGATAAACTTTGATGGATGAGGTGAACAGTGAAAGGAAATGCTGTAACCCCTGGATATAATGAACTGTACCTATTTGTCTTGAGTCAAATTCAGCCAGGTTTCTGGGTACAGTGATAGCCTCCCCCATGACTGTCTTCAGAGGTGGACAGTCGGGCCTCCTTTCAGGAGCACTGGAAGGGCTGACCACAGAAAGTATCTTGGTCACCCTGGATGTTCATCGTGTTTCACTGTTGCAGTCCTTACAAATGGGTTATCTGGCTGCCGGTAGGCCACAGTCGGCCAGAATACCAAAGTCCTTGGTATATGACTTCAGCTACCTTCAGTTTAGGCCTGATGTCAGGATGTCAGGTACAAAGGAAGGCAGCTGATGCCATTTCCTCAGTCTTTCTTGCCGCAGAGCCCAAAGCAGAAGCTTTTTGCACGAGTGCCGGTTGGCCAAGTACCTTCTTTTTGTATTCCGACTGCTTAAGTTGAAGACATCCTCAGATAAGTATCCCGTTGGGGACCCTCTTTTCTTGCTTTAACGAATGTCAGAGGAAAGTTAATGACTGTCTTGCCTGTGGAAAACAGATTCCGCACCGTGATTTTCACTCCTATTGTATCACTTGTTTGGGCCTTGAGAACAAAGTTCCTAATTGCATTCTTTGTGCTTCTTTCAAACCCTCGTACCATTCGCCGTAGAGCTAGAATCTTGTTCAAGCATTTTGGAGTTTAGCCTTAGTTCATTGGTATGGCGTCTTCTGGTCTCCCGACTTCGGATGTGCCTAAGAAGCGCAAGGATAAGGACCGTGACAGGCTTAGCATCAAATTAACTGACATCCCCTGTTAAGCTGGTTGTCAGCCCAGCAGTAGTCAGTGAGGTGCTTTCTTTGCCCCTGCAGTCTGTGGATGTTCAGCAACAGGCATCTGCGGAGACCTCTTTGGAGTCCTCCATGCAGCAGGCTTCCACTTTGTCTTCTGACCCTCCACCAGTCGCCACCTCTGATGGATCTGGTGCCACTAAGCAGGCACTGGCTTCTGAGGCCTCTTTTCTCCTCCCAGAGACCAGATCCAGACCGACAACCTTGGTTCAGACTACTGCGGTGGCTAGGCCTCCTGAGTCCCTCCGGCTTTCTAGCAGGCCTTCCAGCCAAAAATCTACTCCTAACTAGACACCGGCCTCCCATCACATTCCTCAGTGTCAGATGATTAAGATGGATAGCGATCTCTTGGCCCTTATCAGGGGCTCTCAGCCGCCTCTTTCTAAGAGGGCTAGGGAATTGTCCCCAGAAGTTTTGTCTGCCTCATACTCTGAGGTTTCCAGCACTTCTGCTGATGAAGAGGGAAACTCTCAACTTTTTTCTGGTTTTGAGGATTCTGATGCAGAAGACTTTATCCCATCTGCCTCCCCTCCAGAAGATTTTTCTTTTGGAGATACCCTGAATACTTTTAGGGGGCATTTCAAATGGGAAAGTCAAGACTATCCTCAGTCTAAGAAATGGATTAGGAATTCCTGGATTTGCCACAGCATAAGCCTTTGGCTATCCCTCCGGTGTTGGAAGTAGTTGATGATGTTTTCATGGAGAATTCTTTGACTCCTAATTCTGTTCCTCCTGCTCCCAGGAAACCTGACTGGTACTAGAGTTCCTGACTCTCATCATTTCCTGGTATTATAGAGTTCCTGACTCTCATCATTTCCTGGTATTATAGAGTTCCTGACTTTCATCATTTCCTTTTCAGGAATCCTACTGCTGATCCAGAGATTATTTCTCAGGGCCTAAAGGTGTTAAAGCCACCGTTGCTAAAAATCCTGTTCCTTCTGACAGGAAATCTAGGGACTGAGATAGATGAGGTAAAAAGGTTTATACTTCTTCCACCCTAGCTAGTTGGTCTGTTAATTGTCATTTTCATATGCTTAAGTATCAGCAGCATACTTTGGAGGACATTAAGTCTAAAATTGCTGGTGTTCCTTCCCTGATGGAGAGTAAGGACATGCAAGATTTATTGAATTCTGCCACTCTTGTCAGTAAACATTCTCTACATTGTGGTTTTGACACTTTGGAGGCTTCTTGCAGGGCAGCAGTCACTGGTTCTGTTATTAGAAGACATGCTTGGCTCAGGGAGCAGCCCCTTTCTGAACCTATCAAATCTAAATTACTGGATGTACCTTTGCACAAAAGGACAATCGTTTTGGTAGCAAAGCAGAAGAGGTGTTAAAAAAGTTGGAGGATAAGGCCAAATCTATGCAAACTGTTAAGGATTTTCTGCAAGTGCAGCCTCCTCCTTTTAGTAGACATTACCCTTCAAGAACTGTACCTTTCCTGACCCTAGTAAACAGGGTCACTGTAGGACTAGGGGTTACAGGTCTTCTAGGGGTCAGACTTCTGCCCCTCAAAAGGCTAAGCACTGGCAGGCTTCCTCTTCAAAATTGGGGAGTTCTAAGCAAACTTCCCAAAGCAAGCATTCCCCATGACTCCGGCCTTCCCCTGCCTGCTTCTGTGGGCCCAGGGTTTCCTTTGGGGGGAAGGTTAGCCATGTTTGCAGATGTCTGGTACACCATCACAGATGACAAATGGGTGCTAAAAATAGTTTCCCAAAGCTACAGTTCTCCTTTCACACCTTCCCAGTCCACCAAGGATACCCAGATATCCTCCCACATCAAAGGGCAGAAGCAGAAAAACAAGTTTCTTATTTGCTAAACCTAGGAGCAATAGAGCCTGTTCCTGAACTACAGATGGACCAGGGTTTTTACTCAAGACTTGTCCTGGTTCCCGAAAAAGGGGCACCTGGTGCCCTATTCTGGATTTGTCCATTCTAAACACTTTCATGGCGATTCCCAAGTTCAAAATGCTCACTCTTCAGCAGTTGCTGCCAATGCTGGCCAAGGATTCCTAGCTGATGACTTTGGATCTCAAAGAAGCTTATCTATACATCCCAATCAGGGAAAGCTGCAGGCAGTTCCTTCACTTCAGGGCAGGGAACAGGCACTTCCAATTCTCTGCACTGCCCTTTGGCTTATCTACTGCTCCCAGAATTTTTACAAAATGCCTAGCTGCAGTCATTGCTTTTTACAGGCAAAGAAACATTCAGATTTACCCTTACTTGGACGATTGCCTTATTCAGACAAACTCTCCAGAGCAACTTCTAAAGGATTTGGACTTTGTAAAGAACCTTCTCACCTCTTTGGGATACACTATCAATGAAAATAAGTCAAAATTGGTACTCAGCAGGGAGATTGTATTCCTGGGAGCGAGTCTGAACACAGCCACCCAGATGGTATCCCTCCCTCAAGAGAAACAAATGGATCATACTTCAAGAATTTGGCAAGCATGACCCAGTTCTCTGCAAGGCAATTCCTGCAAACCCTGGGATTCATGGCTTCCTGTATTCTGATGATTCCATATGCCAGACTGCATATCAGGAAAATACAATGGTACCTCAAAAACCTTTAATGTCAACACTCTCAGGATTTAGACTTGATTCTTCCACCAATTCCCTTCTGGCAGACGGAGTTCCTTTAGTGGGCGACAGCCTGTGACAGAACAAAGGCCTGCATTTCTGTCCATCTCCTGCCAGCCAGACTCTCACCACAGACGCCTTGGACTATGCTTGGGGAGCACATCTAGAGGGCAGGTGCATTCAGGGGACTTGGAACTATCAACAGGTTCATTTACACATAAATCTGAAGGAATTGGAGGCAGTCCAGCAGTCCTCAATGGCTTTCAAGCATCTTCTCTCTCCTGGTAATCTTCTAGTCAGGACAGACAACACCACAATCATGTGGTACATCAACAAGCAGGGAGGGACTCACTCTTACCCCCTGTGCAGACAAAGCATGATACTATGGTCCATGGCAGCTTCCATGGGCATTCATCTGATAGCTCATTTTCTTCCAGGAAAGCTCAACACCTTGGCAGACCGGTTGAGTAGGCAGGTCCTGGATCCACATGAGTGGCAACTAAACAAGACCATCTTCTTTCACATCATTCAGGGTTGGGGCATTTCCTAGGTGGATCTCTTCTCATCTCCAACCAACCACCTTCTTCCAAACTTTTGCACCAGGGATCATCACAACAAAGCTTGGAAAGTGGATGTTCTGTCCTTCCCTTAGACACAGCTTTTGATCTATGCATTCCCTCCTCTGCCTCTTCTTCCCAGAGTGCTGTTAAAGATAAGGTACGAAAAACCAAGGGCCATCATCATAGCTTCAGACTGGCCCAGGCAACACTGGTATCCACTTCTTCACAGTCTCTCCCAGTCTCAGCCTTGGCATCTTCCCTTGATACCAGATCTCTTGGTTTAGGAGGGGGAAAAAATTCTGCATCCTCATCTTCAGACTGCATTTGGCAGCCTGGTTCATAATTTAAACCTTTCTCAACAGGTGGTTGAGGTCCTTCGTGAGGTCTGGAGGCCTAGCACTAGGAAATCTTACACAGATAAGTGGAAAAGATTTTCCATTTGGATGCAGATTAGAGGGGAAGACCCTTCTTGACCTGCTCTTCCTCTTATTCTTGACCATCTGGCAGGCTTGCTTAATGGTGGACTTTCCTTTTCTTCTGTCAAGATTCATGCTTCAACTATTTCTGCTCATTATTCCTTTGAGCAACCCATTTTCTCTCATCCCTTGATGAAACAGTTCCTCAGGGGAGCTAGCAATTTAAAGCCTCCCAGAAGGGCACCTACTCCTGCTTGGGATCTTAATTTTGTACTTGAGAAACTTACTCTGCCTCCTTTTGAACCAGCTGCCTCAGCAGATTTGAAGTTTCTCTCCTGGAAAACTGCCTTTCTCTTGGCTATTACTTCAGCTAGGAGAGTTTCTGAGTTGCAGGCCTTAATGGCAGTAGAGCCTTTTATCATCTTCCATGTGAATCGGATTTCTCTTCGAACTAATCCCTCTTTTATGCCTAAGGTGGTTTCTAGCCTGTCTCTTAACCAGTCTATCTACCTGCCTACCTTCTTTCCTAATCCTCAGAATAAAGGAGAAAGGTTCTACATTCCCTGGATGTGCATAGACAGCTTAGGTTTTACCTGTACAGGACTAAACCTTTTCAAAAGTTGCATCGGTTGTTGGTCAGTTTTGCTCCTGGAGCTCAGGGCAAAGCTATTTCTAAACAGACCATTTCTAAGTGGATTGCTCATTGTATTCACTTTTGTTACTTACAGCATGGCAAGGTTCCTCCAGAGTATTAGGACCCATTCTACTAGGGCAGCCTCTACCTCAGCAGCTTTTTTAAGAGGTGTACCTACTAGGGACATCTTGGAAGCAGCTACTTGGACTTCTGTCCACACTTTCATAAAGCATTACAATTTACCCTTGTTTTCTAAGCCCAGGGATGGTTTTGCCACTGCAGTGTTGCAGGGCATCCTTACCAACCCTTAAACAGTGGGTGTTCCTCCTCCCTTTTATTTTTTCCTGGGCTTTGGGAATCAACCCATTTTGTAAGGACTGCAACAGTGAAACACGATGAACATACTACAGTTGTGTACACTTACCATAAATGTAGATGCTCGAGTGTATTCACTGTTGCAGTCCTAGTTTCCCCCCCAACCTTCCATTGCCCTTTTTTCCTACGGCACAAACTGTTTTTTTTCTTTTACTAGTCTAACCTTTTTTGGGGGGCTCCTGACAGTTAAGGCAAGAAAAACTGAGGAAATGGCATCAGCTCCCTTCCTTTGTACTTGACATCCCAATGTCAGGCCTAAACCAAAAGCAGCCGATGTCATATACCAATGACTTTGGTATTCTGGCCGACTGTGGGCTACCAGGAGCCAGATAACCCATTTTGTAAGTACTGCAACAGTGAATACACTCAAATATCTACATTTATGGTAAGTGTACACAACTGTACTTTCTGTGGACCCGTCTGCCACGTGGATGGCGTCTTCCATTGTTATTTCCCCCACTGCTCCTGGGGGAAGGATCACCACGAGTGTCAGATAAGGCTCCTTTGGACTTCTGGAACCATGTCTTTCTGCTCTTCTAACCTTTAGAATAAGGTCTGGTAGGGGCAGAAAAACAGACTCTGATGGCAGATAGAGTCTTACCATCTTGTTGTCTCCTGGTGAGAGTCTCTTTCATTTTCAGCCCGAACAAGGACGAGCCATCAAAGGAGGCGTCAATGAAGGAATATCTGAAGGGTTCAGCAGACTCACAGAGGCGCATCCAGGAATGTCTCAGAAGAGCTATTCCTGTGCCTGCTGCCATGCTCACTCCATCGGCTGCATAGGAAATGAGGTGCATGGAGGAGTTAGTGATGGAGGTTAAGGTTGCAAGCTGAGAATTAATCTTATCTGATAAATCCTGGGCTGTAGCACATTGTAGGGTATCTCCCAGCTCTTTTAGGAGATACCTCTGAAGTTGGGTGAAATGTGACAAATAATTCAGTGACCACAAGGTAAAAGCCGGAGAAAGTATGCTTCCCATACCTGTCCATCGTGCGAGACTCCTTGTTTGGTGGATCGACAGATGCTGAAGTTTCAGCAAACTCCTTCTTTGTGGCCGCCACCACAATCTCATCTACTGGAACTCCCTTAGTTAGATACTGCCTGTCCTCTGGGGCCGTAATAAATTTATTTGGCATCTGCGGAATGGGGTCCACTTATTCTGGAGAGTCCCACACCTTCTGACTCACTACACCCAGGAGAGGGTCGAAAGGTGGAGACACCCAAGAGGTGGAGGGGCGAGAGCCAAATGCCTCCAGGTATACCGACTCATGTTCAGAAGGGGAAAGGGACTTTCCAGCTTCCCCTCTGCTTAAGGATCTCCAGGAAGCCTGAAAAAGAGACAACTTCAGAGGGTGACTGTGGGGACCCTTCTGAATTCTCCAAGTCAGTATCAGAAGTGACAGACTCAGGGGAGTCTACGTGCTTCCTCTTACACTGTCTCTTCCTAGGGACCTCCTCACGGGATGTTCCAGAGAGGTATCAGAAGAGGAGGTTCCACCCATTGGGGTTTCCTGGGGTACTGACTCTCTACTCTGGGGGTGATAGAGGGATGATGAAGAGGTGGACACCGGCCCTTTTGTGGGAAGAGAGGCTGGAGCCAAAGGTGGAGCAGACTCAGTGGAGAGCACACTCCGCAGCACCTCACAGGCACCATGATCCTGAGCCAAAAGAGACTGAGGTCCGTAGGGGCTGGGAGATCTCTCTGTCACAGAGGAGGGTGGCTCCAAGGCTGATGTGGGAGTCAAACTCACCTGAGCCAAAGCTCCAAGTGGTAGAGCCGGTTCCATCATGGGTTCGACTCAACTCTCCCCCCCCAGAGCCGACAAGGGAGTTTCAACTCCCAGATCCCTCAATAGAAGACAACATCAATGAGATCGGAGCAGATGTTGCAACCGAGATATCAGGAGTGATTACTGGTTCCGCCAGTTACAGCACAACAGCTTCCATACTCTATCTCATACTGAACTGTATCTCAGATAACATCGATTCCTCCTCTGACGTCCGAGTTGGAGGAGAATCGATGTTATCTGAGGTACAGTTGTCGGTTCCACGATCCGGTGGGCTGAGCTCAAGAGAATTTCTGCTAGGGCCCGGGTCCGGAGCAACCTCTTCACGACCTGCTCCACATCATCGTCTGATAATCTGGAGGCTCAAGAGGAATGGCTTCACGATTTGTGGCTACCTGCAACAGACTGTAACAAAGGAGATTGCGGCACCAAATCAACAGGCTCCAAGGATGGTGATTGACTCCTTTTTTGGCTCCACAACGGTTCCAAGGAGACAGATGGAATCAAGGGAGGACCAGAGTTATTGGAACCGATAACTTTCGGATCCGAGGATGCTGTATCTTTGAAACTGCTTGATGGCTCAGACACAGGAGCCGACGAAGCAGCCTTTTTTGATTTATCAGCTTCAAATATATACTTGAACTTTCTTATGTATGTAGTTCTTTCTTGATACGAACAATTTGTATTTATCTACGACTTTTAGCACATCACCGTGCCAGGTTGCTCTTTGCTTTGCTGTCTCCCCCTCCTCTAATATCCCTGCCCACTCTTTTGTAATTGAATTTTTAATTCTTTTTAACCTAGGATTGCAGAAGAACTTGTGTTACTAGATTGGTGACAATACTGTCTTTATTTGCCTGTTACCCACCTTCACTTTTAATGACAATATAGTCGAGTTGATTCCTTTCATTTGCATTATATTCCTTGTCTCATGTTTTGGTCCTCCAATGGTTGGAATTCATAATGCAGTTACCTTGGTTATGTTTCCCTCCCATCATGGCTTGCAGCATTTAAAAAGTTAGGTGACAGTTTAGTGCCATCTTCTTATCCCCTTATGGTATCCCATTCAGTTGCATGGGCCAAGCTTGAATCTAGACAATTGTGGTAGTTTTAGTTTAGGTTGCATTCTATGTATTTGTCTTCATCTGTTGTAATTAAACTTTTCCAGTCATGTTGCTCATTTGTAAGTGATAAGTATCTGTTCCTTTTTGTGGGTATTGCAAGGAAATCTGTGCTTGGTTTGGTTTACAGTACATATTGTATTCCTTGCGGTCATAACATCGCTTTACCCTGTTGCTAGTTTTTTATCCCTGCTAACTGGCATTGTAACAGACTGGCTTTTAACATACAAACTAGTGACTATAGTGAGAACTCATGTCTTATTTATTTACTAAGCATTGTATTTATTGTGTTTGACCTGTTGTAAAGCTTACAAAATTGCCTTATTTCATTAGTTCATAACTTGTAGAAGTAGGCTTTACTTTCATCATGTTATGGTTACATTAATACCACTAAGTGCTGAATTTTGCATGTCCTGCTCAATCAAGACTTGGTAGAACTTTGTTATATTTTTGTTTATTTTTTTCTTTAAGCTTATTTAGAGAAGTATAGTTTCTGGCTTCAGAAATTGAATATTTCTTCTTTGTGTATCTAGTAGTTATAAGTATAGCTGTTTTTATTCTGCCCTCTATATCATCTTTCCCCTTTACTACATATTATTTGTATGACATTTTCTCTTTCCTTCTTAGATGGAATTGATACGTGTAGGTACTTTTTTGGGATGCTTCATCGTCCCACCCACATCATTACCGTTCCACCCTTCAACTGCGACGAGATTATAACATCTAAAGATTCACTTGTCATGTCTACTGCTGAACTGTTAAATCTATATATTTTTTACTGTAGAAGCACCTCCTTTCAGTCCACATCACTGTGCTACCCTTCAATTTGCAACAAGCTAATCAGCTTCTTTCTCACACCCAACATCGATTTTGTCCACATAATAGTACCACAACCGCGCTCCATAGCTTCACTGACACTGTTAACCATTATAGAAATCAAGGTAAAAATGTCTAATTAGTCTTTTTGGATCTCTCCAAAGCCTTTGATTCAGTTTCTTATCAGAAGCTGCTCACTGAACCTGCCAACCTTAATCTTAGCCATTCTTCATCATCTTGGTTTCACGGCTACCTCACTGGTTGACAGCAAGCTGTCAAATGGCAACAGGAGCTCTCCACCCTTCTTCCTCTTAATATAGGTGTTCCCCAAGGTTCAATACTTGGCCCTCTTCTCTTCTCAATTTTTACCAACCATTTTCACAAGTCCTCTTCTCTTGCTTCACCCAATATGCAGATGATTCTACCCTCATCTGTACCAGGTCCTCTATATAACGACTAGTAGTTAACACCCAACATTTTTTCTCTGAAGCTGAAACTGGACTAGCTGAGGCCTATCTCATTCTAAACCCATCTAAAACCAAGCTTATGCTCTTCCATCCCATCAAAAATCCCAGCACCCCTATATCTTTTCAGAAACATTCTGCAAACAACACCTCTATATCTGCAGTCTCTCAAACCAAATTACTGGGTGTAATTACAGATAATAAATTGAAATTTGACCTACACCTAGTACAGAACATTAAAAAGACTCATATCAAAATAGGCTCCCTTTATAGAATCAAACCTTTTCTTACCAATCAAACCCATCAAGATATAGCAAGAACTCACCTTTTTGTCCACATTATTCTATGCCTCCCCAATACTCTCTAACCTTAGTAAACCTTGTCCATCAAACTTAACTCCTGTTGCAATAAAATAGCAAAATTTGCAACTCATTCTCCACATAGATCTCACCACTACTCATCCTTAGAACAGCTAAAATGGCTAGAGTCCCCCATCTATTAACCTATAATCGACTTATCATCGCACATAGAATTATATATCAGCCTGAAAAAACTCCTGCACTACAACATGTGTTACTCTGATACTCCTCTAACAAACTCTGTTCCTCACAAAAAGCACTCCTTACTGTCACTAAAAGCAACAATAAAGCTGGAGATTCCCTCTATTCTAATGTCATTTCCAAGATCTGGAACTCTGTCCTGCAAAATATTGTAGATATGTCCAGTTTACAATGTAAATAACTACTAAACAAACACCTAACAAACACTTGGATCTGTTGTTGTACCTGCCCAGACTAAATCTGCTTTATCTGTCACTCTCCTTACTACTCACCATGTCCAATATCTGTCTCCATTCCTTTGTTATTATACACTTCTCCATATCTGTTTACTTCCTCTCTCTCAATTTCTTCCCCCCTCCCATTTATCCTTACCCTGTCCTGTCTAACCCATCTATTATTCCAATTATTTTATCAAACTTCCTTAAATCTCAATAGTACACTATATGTAGTATTCCTGCTGTATGTAGAAATATCATCTTAAATGTATTTTGCACTCATGCAGATCCCTTGGGTAGTTCATTTACTATTTATATGAATCTTGTATTACATCTTTGTATATAATGTAACTAAATTTTTGTATATTATTATCCAATTTAACTTCTTTATTTATTTTTAACTCTGTTATAAAACTGTTAGCTTTTGCCTCCGACATTTGGAGCTTTTCTCCCAAGCTACCGCTGAAAATGTGCTAATACCCAGCCAGACTTTCCCAGTAAACAAATGTAAAATAAATAAATAAATAAATGATATCTATGCAGACGATATTGTCAATATCTTAATAAATGGGCAGATGGATACTCTTATCCAGTCCTGACGTCCCTCATCTTTGTCCCTTTCAGATAAATATATTCATCTCCCACTTGCAGTCTTTAGTGATAATGTTTTTATTATTGTGTTGAAGCTGGGATATCCCACTCCTCAGGTACTATTTGAGTTTATAATATTTGTAATAGCTCTGTTAAACAACTACACATGCTTACATGGTGATGCTCAGCTCAGGCTACTGCTGTTCAGGCCTTTTCCCTCCCAAAGTTCATTACTATTTCATCTGCATGGTTTTAATTTAAGACCCATAAAAACCAGATTGAGCATAGTTCACACATAACACACGAGTGTGTAGATGGTGCTCATAACATCTTTATATTCCTTGTTTCTGTGCAGTCTGTCGCACTTTATCCAAATCTGGTTCTTTACAAAACATTTTCATACACATCCAAGTGC
This sequence comes from Protopterus annectens, assembly GCF_019279795.1. NCBI lineage: Eukaryota > Metazoa > Chordata > Ceratodontiformes > Protopteridae > Protopterus > Protopterus annectens. Next base: position 1,497,288,382 of record NC_056745.1, read on the forward strand.
TGTCCATCCTCTTTGCATTGCGATGAGCCTTGCCATTCTTGTTCCTGTCATTCTTGCTGCATCCCACGTCTGTAGAGCATCACATGTCCATTCATGTCACTCTTACTGCATCCCACGTCTGTAGAGCATCAGATGTTTGGTGATCTTCACTGCTGAGGTCCCATCTAATCACATCATGGTAGTTCAGGTAAAGATACAATTACCACTGTGAATGTAGTGCTGAGTGTTCCATCCTGATTGTCCTCAGCCTCAGATCATCTGGACAGATAGCCTGGTCAAAGCCTTTTGCTTCTTTTCCATGTCCATCCTATTGCTGTAGAGGCTATCACAAATGTGCTACTCTGTTGATGTGCTGCCCTGCAGTTGACCTTCTGTATTACAATTCTACCTGGACCCAGCCATGTCTGTTGTAGCTCAGGTTGAACCCTTACTTAATTACTTACTTAGCCGTATGCAGCTGGTGCTAGACCGGTCATCCTTGTGGTCCTCATTTTTGTGTTGTTCTGGGTAGAATTAAGGGATGCTGCTTTCCCGAGGTATTGTACATTAATGGCAAAATTAAGTGAGGTACAGTCAGACAGTACTGAGTTAGGTGAAACTTGCTGATGTGTAGTAAATGCTTAACACATCCTCTTGGCCCTTATGTTCATGCCATCCAGACACAAGTCCTACTTCTGTACTTATTGTTGTCACTTATCCTTCTGCTCCTCAGGTGGGTATTCAATTTCTCTAATTCTGTGGTGTTATTTTAAACTGGGTCCCCCCAGGCCATGGTGGTGGAATCTAAGGTGGAACAGATATTGTCCATGCTATAACTCATGCTCTCCGTCTTATCCCTGTTGCTTCACATACTTGACCAAGTCTAATGTGCACACTGTATGTTCCTGGTGCTTGGTGTCTAAAATGATCGTGATTGTTATGGGTAAGATGAGCCAACATATATAGGTTGCACTGCAGATGAAGAGAACCACATTGGTGCATTCCTGAAAGCAATTATCTTCAGAAAAGATATAAACTGAGGTCTCATCTAATGCTAGTGGAGATAGCTTAGGTGGAACGCACACGTGTGTATCTCGTTCCTTCTCTCTTCCTGTCTGGATATGTGCCTCCATCTTGACATGGCACTGCCTGTAAACTTGTTCTTTCATTCTTATTAATAGCAGCTTGCTGGTGCGGCAGTCCCTACAGACTTCCTTTCAAATAATATGGATCCCTTAGACCAAATTTCTGGTATTTCAGATTACCTAACACATACACACACACTCTGTAACATGCAGATGGATTTTATTTTTCCATCATGGCACTGGTCATTCATTTCTAATCCTAGTGCTTTAGAGAACCACAAATGTGGTGTTCCACCATTGAGATGGTGTTTACTTTTTTTCTTTAGATAAGGTGTTAAAGTGAGATCTCTTGTTCCACATTCCAGGTAGCACTGTTGTAACAAATGTGTGCAGCAGATATTCATCTCTCCATGGAGGAACTTATCTTCATACAGTCCATAACATGTCATCATCTGATCCTGGATATATTGTTACCATCGATTTACTATCAAATGGACAATCAGACTCTGTGCGATTCACAGTAGTCTGAATCGACCCATTTGGTAGAATCGGAAGATCGAATGCAAAAATGTAGAAATGTACAACAGTAAATGCAATACCCTTTCCCTCACTATAGTGCGATCTTGAAGTTTGTATATCTAAGTAACAGGAGGTGTGGCACATAAGGGGTGCAGGGGGGCTTTGCAGAAGTGTGATGAATCTTTGAATTATGTCGAATTCGAACATTCACCACTTCCACGTTCGACATTTTTTGTTCACTACAGTGGATTTTCATTTTTATGGTTTGTAGAAATGATAATTCGCTTGCAGTGAAATCAACAAAACAATAGTAAACCATTACCATCAACATGTGATGCCTTAACCAATCATGTTTCTCCATTTCCTTGTCTATTCCATGTTGTATGTATTGGCTCAATGGGACTTGCAGCAATCCATTAACACTGCTCTTCAAATACAACCTCTCACTGTTTCCCTTCCTAATGCTGGACAACAGAATATCTAAATGATGCAATGGCAAGGTATTATCCTCTGTTAGCTGAGGTACAACATAATCACTTTCCTAGCAGATCTGAGGATACACACACCTATGTTTACCTGCTGCTATTCCCTCCTTACTGTTGCACTGCAGTGAAGAAACTTATAAAAAAAAAACTCTCACTCTAGATTGAGTCACTGCATCTAGGAAAATAAGCTAATCTAAGGTCCAGAGTAACCACACTGATAATGACTGACAAGGAGCACACCACCGCATGGTTTGTGGTTTTCATCTCATCCTATTGGTCCTCATTCTTGAGGTACCTGAATCTATGTCCTGTTTCTGTCCAGTTTTTTGTCATTCGTGTCCCAGCCTAATGTTGTAGAGCAGCAAAAGCTGGTTGCTGCCTCTTTTATTTTTACCCTTCTGTTAAGATTTTAAACTGATATTACATCTAACTGTGTTCATGATAGTTCTGTATGGTACCTCTGTTTAGCTCTGCATTTTGCCTCTGACCATGTTGATGAAAGCTCTGTATGGTACCTCTGACCATGCTGATGATAATTCTGGATGTTACCTCTGACCATATTGATGATAGCGCTGTATGGTACCTCTGACCGTGTTGATGATAGCTCTGAATGTTACCTCTGACCATGTTGATGATACCTCTATGTGTTACCTCTGACCATGCTGATGATAACTCTGGATGTTACCTTTGACCATGTTGATGATACCTCTATGTGTTACCTTTGACCGTGTTGATGTTAACTCTGGATGTTACCTCTGACCATGTTGATGATAGCTTTGTGTGTTACTTCTGACTGTGTTGATGATAGCTCTGTGTGTTACCTCTGACCATGTTGATGATAGCTCTGTGTGTTACTTCTGACTGTGTTGATGATAGCTCTGTGTGTTACATCTGACCATGCTGATGATAACTCTGGATGTTACCTCTGACCATGCTGACGATAGTAATGGATGTTACCTCTGACCATGTTGATGATAGCTCTGGATGTTACCGCTGACCATGTTGATGAAAGCTCTGTATGGTACCTCTAACCATGTTGATGATAACTCTGAATGTTACCTCTGACCATGCGGACGATAGTATTGGATGTTGCCTCTGACCGTGTTGATGATAGCTCTGGATGTTACCTCTGAGTATGTTGATGAAAGCTCTGTATGATACCTTTGACCATGTTGATGATAACTCTGGATGTTACCTCTGACAATGTTGATGATAGCTCTGGATGTTACCTCTGACCATGTTGATGATAGCTCTGTATGGTGCCTCTGACCATGTTGATGATAGTGTTGGATGTTACCTCTGACCATGCTGATAATATCTCTATTGAAACACACATTTGAGCTGGTGTTCATCATCCTACACTGATATGTGTCCTTCTTATCCTGAATAATTCTATTACTACAGAGTATAAGTGGGATCAGTGGGATTGTTTAGGAGCTGCTCTTCTATAAGAGCCATATAACAGTGTGCAGCTACATAATATTGTTACAGGTCAGGGTGAAGGCATGACTGTTGGCGTTCACTTTCTGCTTCTCATGCCATGCAAGTAGTTGGCTTGTTTACATCATTCTGGTGTACATTTGTAGTTCATTCTGGTGCTTTTATCTTTGTCCTATGAGAGGGTTGTGTAGAAACAGAAGGCATAAGGAGGCCTGCTGCTGTCATGAGGTTATATCCTTCCAATAAGATGCAAAAGTGAAGATCCGTATGATGATGTGAGAAATAGCAGAGCTGGACTACATAAACACACACACACACGCGCACACACACGCGCACACACACACACACACACACACACACACACACACTCATACACACACACACACACACACACACACACACACACACACGGACACACGGACACACGCACACATGCACACACACACACACACACACACACACACACACACACACACACACACACACACACACATCCCACGCTCATGCTTTTCATCATCATACCAGCTGGATATCCACCCTTAGGCAACCATGGTGCTTCTCCCCTCTTTCTTGCTTTCTTTCTTTTGTTTATTTATTTACTTGCTTTTATTTACCAGGAAGCTCTGACAGGGCAGCAGATTGTCACTTTTCAGTGGGGGCCGAGGGAAGAAAGTTCAAAATGTGTACAGTAGGACTAGAAGTAGCAATAACTGAATGTAAGAGCAAATGATACATAACATACACACATTGTAAGACAATAAGGATACAGAATACATACATACAGTATACAATCAATAAAAAATAAAACCAAATTAAAAATAAAAATAGAATAGTGTATATAATCTCTGCACGTGTTATAGAACATCATTATGGGGGTGCTGCACTGCTGAGGCACTGCCTTCAGATAAGCTGTAAAACTGAGATCCCATCTGAATGATATTGGTGGTAGTTTAGGTGAAATGTTCATGATGTACTGTTCACCTGGTGCTACTGTTCTTTTCCTCTGGAGCTTATTTGTGCCCCATCCTAGTGCTGCAGAAAACCATAAGGGGCTGTTACACACCCATGGTGCTACCTTCAGAGATGACGTACTCTGAGGTGTCACCTTATTATACTCTTAGTAGCTCATGTGGTGTGCATATGTACAGTGTATTATGGGGGTACAGCACATCTCAGATGTATGCTTTCAGATGGCATGTAAATCAAAGGTCCCATCAGACCCTATTGTTGATATTTCATGTTAATCGCACAATGTACAGTACGCAGCTGGTGTCCCCTTTCCCATAGTGGTGCTACTCCGTGTTTTTTCTAATCATTTTGTTGTAAATAAAACAGAAGGGTTGTGTTGTACTCCTGAAGTACTCTGATTTTTTCTTTGAATGTTTATGTTGAAATAACATTTAATCTGACCACTTTTCATATGGCTCAGCTGGCACATACAAATGTGTAACTGCTGCTCACCACATCCTGGTGGTCCTTATTTCCATGTAGTTTGTAGACGCATGCTCATTTCCACATTGTTATTTTTGTACCATGTGCATAGTCACCTTCATGCCATCCAGCTTTTCCATATCCTTGTTCCTTCCTGTTGGATAAAAATAGTGCCTTAGCAGGAAGATTGCTGAATTCTTGTGGTGGTATCTCTCATACAAAATATTACACTGAAGTCTGATCTGAACACGTTGGTCATATTTGAAATGTGAGCCTCACTTAGTAGTTGCTGGCTTGTGCTCATCATTCCAACGAGATGCTTTCCCTCCTTGTTCCACACAGATGACTGTCATCATCCCATCTCTATGCTCTGTCCTTTGGCTGTTGAGTATGATATCAAGTGCTACTCTTCTGTGGAGCATAAACCACTGTCCCAGTTTAAGACATCTATAACAGGTCAGATGGATCTTATGGTTAATAGTGTTTATTGGATGCTCCTCATCACAAGCTACAGACTGAGATGCTTCTACCATCCAGACGTGTATTCTTATGTTATCTTAGTACTCCCATTCTTGTTCCATTGTAATGCTGCAAAGAAGCACTAGAGGTTCGACTTTCCTGAAAAGATGTTATTCAGGTAATATTTTAATTTGAGATCCCATAGAACAACTGCTTTCCTTCTGAAAAAAATGTTAAAAAATGTCACACCTGACAATGCTTATCTGGAAAACATACTTATTGGTCAGTTACTGTCCTATCTGGTAGTCCTAAATTTCATAGCATTTATTAACATCCACATAGTGTCCTGATGTGACAATCCTCATAACATCTAAATGTGCCTAGTCATTCCATCTCTTCTTTTTATTCCAGACTAGGCATGTAGAGCAATCCAGTGGATGAGATACAACCCCAAGAGCTCTCCACTGGATAAGATGTAAAGGTGATGTACCATATAATCACACTGTAGGTACAAATGCATTAGCATGTACCTGGTAATGTGCAGGTGGTGTTCATTGTCCAATTTTTGTGGTGTTATTTGCACCATCTGGATATATATCCTGATCCCACCATTGCATCTTCTTTTTTCAACTTAGTAGTGTATAACAGAATAATGGATTTAGTGGTACTAAAGTGCTGTTCTTTAGATACAAGGTTACATTTACAACCCCAGCTGTCCACATTCATGGTAACTGATGGGGAACACTCGCTAACCAGGGTTTAAATAGTGCTCCTCGTGCCATCTTTTCTCTTCCTGTTACCCTTTGGACACACATCCTTATCTTTTCCTACTACTCCTCTTTGAACCATCCAATATTTCAGAGGAATGTACAGATGTGATGCTCCACTGAGCTAAAGTCATCTTTACTAGAGGGTCATCCTTTAATCTAGTGCTTGAACCATCAGTAACCATATGCCTGATGTTTTACTCTGAGCAAATCACAACAGGACAGCGCTCCTGGCTCACGTCTGAAAACAGTCTTCTGCCTGGTACATTTATGAAGTAAACAAATAATAAAATAATTAATACAAAAACAGAGTAAAGGAAATTCCATCTGTTCACTTTAAGGGGTGTCTCAAGTGAAGGACACACGTGGCTGGGAATACCTGCTGGTTTTCTTCCTCTATTGCTGGTTTTCTCACCCTCATTCTTATCATATCCTAGTATCCAATGTAGCATAAGAGGTGTTGTCCTGCAAATTCATTCCAATCAATTGTCCAGATATTCACAGAATGTCTAGATTTTTGCCTCATATGGTTGGTTTGTTCCTTATAAAATTTGTGGCTTTCTGGAAAATCACTGTGGATTGAAGTCACTAAATAATGACATACATTTAAGTTTTAGACATCATATCCATCAGAAAATGCATGCTAATTCAAAACATACACTTCTATCAGCTTGTTTTGTTTATAAAAGCAATATTTAAAATTTGTGATTTTGGTCATTTAACCTCCATTATGTTTGGTGTTTCTTGTGCTTTGAGGTTGTGAGGTATGGTGGTGCTACTCATTTTATGATATACTAAAAAGCTGTCCTATCTGACCAACTGTGTTGGGCATTGGGAGTGCACAGTTATCAGCACATTACTAATGTTCCTAATCCCATTCTGGTGGACCACATCCTAATGTCATCTGATGACTGTCCTCATTCCATCCTGGTTCTTGTCATTCTCACTCATTCTAGAGTCATATCATCATGCCATTCCCATCATGTTTTTGTTCCTTCCTTTGGTTGTAGATCAGAATAGTGATGGAACTCCACCTGTGAGGTACTGTCTATCTCTAAGGATGATAGACTTGTGTAATCAAGTTGTGGACAGTTCTAGTGGGACAATCACTTACACTAGTGTAGTTGGAAAACCTTGTCCAGGGCTTATGATTCTTATCTTTGTGCCATAGATGCATGCTCTGACCATAGCTTCGTGGTCCTCACTGTCATTCTGAAATGCTGCTGTAGGGTGACATAAAAGGAATCAAACATGTGAGAGCAATGTCCTTTAGATAAGATGTTAACTACAGCTCCATATCACATTTGTGGTACCTAAATTAGAACAGTAACTTACCAGTGTGCAGAGTTGTTACTACTAATTCTGTCATAGCAGTGCTCAGCATGTCAGGCATTGGATGCGTGTCCCATCCTACCACTGTAGAGCATCACATGGGTGCCTGGTACTACTACATTGTCCTACTATTGTAGAGCATCACATCAGTGCCCAGTACTACTGTGCTGTCCTACAATTGCAGGGCATCACATGTGTCTGGTACTACTGCGTTGTCTTACCATTGTAGAGCATCACATGGGTGCCTGGTACTATGGTGCTGTCCTACCATTGCATGGGTGTCTGGTACTACTGCATTGTCCTACCATTGTAGAGCATCACATGGGTGCCCAGTACTACTGTGCTATCCTACCATTGCAGAGCATCACCTGGGTGTCTGGTGCTACTGCGCTGTCCTACCATTGTATAGCAGCACATGGGTGTGTAGTACTACTGTATTGTCTTACCATTGTAGAGCATCACATTGGTGTCTGGTACTACTGCATTGTCCTGCCATTGTAGAGCATCACATGGGTGCCCGGTACTACTGCATTGTCCTACCATTGTTGAGCAGCACATGGTGCCTGGTATTACTGTGTTGTCCTACTACTGTAGAGCAGCACATGCATGTCTGGTACTATTGCGTTGTTCTACCATTGTAGAGCAGCACATGGGTGTCTGGTACTACTGGATTGTCCTACCATTTCAGAGCAGCACATGGGTGCCTGGTACTGCTGCATTGTCCTACCACTGTAGAGTATCACATGGGTGTCTGTTAAAACTGCGCTGTCCTACCATTGTAGAGCAGCACATGGGTGTCTGGTACTACTGCACTGTCCTACCATTGTAGAGCAGCACATGGGTGTCTGGTACTACTGTGTTGTCCTACCACTGTAGAGCAGCACATGGGTGCATGGTATTACTGCATTGTGCTATGGTGCCTGCTATTACTACATTGTTCTACCACTGTAGAACAACACATGGGTGCCTGGTACTGCTGCATTGTCCTACCATTGTAGAGCAGCACATGGGTGTCTGGTACTACTGTGTTGTCCTACTACTGTAGAGCAGCACATGGGTGCCCTGGTACTTCTGTCTTGTCCTACCATTGTAGTGCATCACATGGGTGCCTTATACAACTGCATTGTCCTACCATTGCAGAGCATCACATGGGTGTCTGGTACTACTGCGTTGTCCTACCACTGTAGAGCATCACATGGGTGTCTGGAACTACTGCGCTGTCCTACCACTGTAGAGCAGCACATGGGTCTCTTGTACTACTTTACTGTCCTACCATTGTAGAGCAGCACATGGTGCCTAGTACTCCTGCATTATCCTACCACTGTACAGCAGCACACAGGTGCCTGGTACTACTGCATTGTCCTACCATTGTTGAGCAGCACATGGTTGTCTGGTACTACTGTGTTTTTCTAACACTGTAGAGCAGCACATGGGTGTCTGGTACTACTGGGTTGTCCTACCATTGTAGATCATCACATGTGTGTCTATTACCACTGCTTTCTCTTACATTTGCAGAGCAGCACATGGGTGCCTGGTACTACTGCATTGTCCTACCATTGTAGATCAGCACATGGGTGTCTGCTACTACTGCATTGTCCTACCATTTTAGAGAAGCACATGGGTGTTTCATACTACTGTGTTGTCCTATCATTATAGAACAGCACATGGGTGCCTGGTACTGCTGCTGCAGTGTCCTATGATTGTAGAGCAGCACATGGGTACCTGGTACTACTGCATTGTCCAGTCATTATACACCAGCACGCGGGTGCCTGATACTACTGCATTGTCCTACCATTACTGAGCAGCACATGGGTGCCTGGTATACTGTGTTATCCTACCACTGTAGAGCAGCACATGGGTGACTGGTATTACTGTGTTGTCCTACCACTGTATAGCAGGACATGGGTGCCTGGTACTACTGCACTGACCTGCCATTGTAGAACAGCACATGGGTGTCTGGTACTACTGTGTTGCCTACCATTGTAGAGCTTCACATTGGTGCAGGTACTACTGCTTTGTCCTACCACTGTAGAGCTTCACATGGGTGCCTGGTAATATTGCTTTGACCTACCACTGTAGAGCATCACATGGGTGCTTGGTACTACTGCGTTGTCCTACCATTATAAAGCAGCACATGGGTGCCTGGTACTACTGTTCTGTCCCACAATTGTAGAGCAGTGCATGGGTGCCTGGTACTACTGCATTGTCCAACCATTGTACAGCAGCACATGGATGCCTGGTATTACTGTGTTGTCCTACCACTGTAGAGCAGCACATGGGTGCCTGGTACTACTACATTGTCCTACCATTGTACAGCAGCACATGGGTGGCTGATGCTATTGCATTATCCCACTACTGTAGAACAGCACATGGGTGACTGTTACTACTGCATTGTCCTACCATTGTAGAGCAGCACATGGATGCCTGGTACTACTGCATTGTCCTACCATTGTAGAGCTTCATATGGGTGTCAGGTACTACCTTATTGTCCTACCTTTGTAGAGCAGCACATGGTTGTCTGGTACTACTGTGTTGTCCTACTATTGTAGAGCTTCATATGGGTGTCAGGTACTACTTTGTTGTCCTACCTTTGTAGAACAGCACATGGGTGCCTGGTACTACTGCGCTGTCCTAACATTGTATTGTATCACATAGATGCCTGGTACTACTGTGTTGTCCTACCATTATCTTACCATTGTAGAGCAGTAGATGGGTGCCTGGTGCTATTGCGTTGTCCTAACCTTTGTAGAGCAGCAGATGGGTGTCTGGTAGTACTGCATTGTCCTCCCATTGTAGAACAGCATATGGGTGCCTGATACTTCTACGTTGTCCTACAACTGTAGAGCAGCACATGGGTGTCTGGTACTACTGCGTTGTCCTACCAGGTCTATATTAGAAGACCGAAATGGCAGTTACACGAATACTGAAACATCGACATGGAAATAGCGAACCGCGATAACATCAAATGAATTGCTATTGGCCCTTATATGGCATAGCTCCATAACTTAAATGTGTGATAGGTACTGACCTTAGGGTTAGAGTGCGGGTTAAGGTAAGTGCATATATATAGTAATACATACAACATACACTTTATGCACTTACCTTAACCCGCACCCTAACCCTAAGGTCAGTAACTATTGCACATTTAAGTTACGTTGCTATGCCAGATAAGGGCCAATGGCAATTTGCTATTTCACAATTCGTGGTTTCAGACATTCAACGTTCTCGCGGTTCACTATTTCCATGTCGATGTTTCGGTATTCGCGTAACTACCATTTCAGTCTTCTACTATAGACCCTTCCTACCACTGTAGTGTGGCACATGGGTGTCTAGTTCTACTGCGTTGTCCTACCATTGTAGAACAGCACATGGGTCTGGTACTACTGCGTTGTCCTACCATTGTAGAGTGGCACATGGGTGTCTAGTTCTGCTGCTTTGTCCTAGCATTGTAGAGCAGCACGTGGGTGTCTGGTACTACTGCGTTGTCCTACCATTGTAGAACAGCAGATGGGTGCCTGGTACTACTGCATTGTCCTACCATTGTAGAGCAGCACATGGGTGCCTGATACTTCTACATTGTCCTACAATTGCAGAGCAGCACATGGGTGTCTGGTACTACTGCGTTGTCCTACCATTGTAGAGTGGCACATGGGTGTCTAGTTCTACTGCCTTGCCCTACCATTATAGAGCAGCACATGGGTGTCTAGTTCTACTGCGTTGTCCTACAATTGTGGAGCAGCACATGGGTGTCTGGTACTACTGCCTTTCCCTACCATTATAGAGCAGCACATGGGTGTCAGGTACTACTGTGTTGCTCTGCTTCAGACATTTCAGTGTTTATGTTGCAAACTTTTGTAGTGAAAAACACAGTTAACAGTTATCCTTTTCCCATTTCAATAAGCTTCTTTACCTAATCCTTCTTTTCATGATCGTTGCTCTATCCTGGCTCTGTACAGCAGTATAAAGGGGTGCTATACTGTTGAGGTTCTGTTGTTTACAGATGAGGTTAAACTGACTGCTGATGTTAATTTGATTTCTGATGTGGCCACTAGCATTTGGAAGGAGCTGCTTGCATTCTCATCTTGGTCTTTATCCTTGTGCCGTCCAGATGCATGTTCTCCTGCTGTCCTTGTTCTGCTGTACTAATCTCTATCCTAGAGCTGTACTGCAGCATGGGGGATTAATGTAACTCCTAAAATGCTGTTCTTCACATGTGATCTTAATCTGATGTACCTTCTGTTCACATTGTAGGTAGCTCAAATGGAACCAACATTAAACAGTGTGCAGTCGGTGCTCCTTATTGCTAATTGGTACGCCTCGTTCCTTTACACTCCAGATGTGCGCCACATCTTCCTGCTTCTCGTCCCCATTAGTCTTGCCTGGCACATATCAGCAAACAGGCAAATTGAGTGCATCTCTTTCTGCTGTCTCTAGAATAAGACAGATCTTGTTTGACCAGACTGGTAATAGCACAGATTAAATGCACCTTTGCATCACTGGAGATCCTTATCTCAGTGTGCTTCATCATGGTCACATCCTATTTCTGTAGGGCACCATATGCAAGTTTCCACACTCTAGCGCTGTTATGATTTTTTATTAAAGTGTCTCTGTGTGCTTCATCATGGTCACATCCTATTTCTGTAGGGCACCATATGCCAGTTGCGGTGGTGGTGCTGTGATAGCGTTGTTGCCTCATAGTAAGACGTTGTCCTGTTCGATTCTCAGCTAGAGCGTCTTCTGTGTGGAGACATGCATGAATGGGCGTACCTTCGTTGAAGGTTGTGCATCAGGGCTGGCAACTCGACACGTAAAAATCTACTGTCAATCATTATCGGACCGGAGTTCCACTGTGGCGACCCCTAACCAGGAAAAGCCGAAAGACACAACAACAACCATATGCCAGTTCCACACTCTAGCACTGTTATGATTTTTTATTAAAGTGTCTTGGTGTGCTTCATCATGGTCACATCCTATTTCTGTAGGGCACCATATGCCAGTTTCCACACTGAGCACTGTTATGATTTTTTATTAAAGTGTCTCGGTGTGCTTCATCATGGTCACATCCTATTTCTGTAGGGCACCATATGCCAGTTTCCACACTGAGCACTGTTATGATTTTTTATTAAAGTATCTCGGTGTGCTTCATCATGGTCACATCCTATTTCTGTAGGGCACCATATGCCAGTTTCCACACTGAGCACTGTTATGATTTTTTATTAAAGTGTCTCGGTGTGCTTCATCATGGTCACATCCTATTTCTGTAGGGCACCATATGCCAGTTTCCACACTCTAGCACTGTTATGATTTTTTATTAAAGTGTCTTGGTGTGCTTCATCATGGAAACATCCTATTTCTGTAGGGCACAACGCTCTAGCGCTGTTATGATTTTTTATTAAAATGAGGACCCCTGGTATCCGTTATCTTCCACCCACGGTTGTGGCGTAAAGCAGTAAAAGTACATTAGCTGTAAATTCTTCTGCTGCTGTTCACAAAACATATTTACTTGAGACCTCATAAGCCTCACTGGTGGCAGCTTAAGTTAAACACATCAGTGTTTAACTGATGCATTTCATCCTGTCCTCCCTCTAATCACTGCCTCATCCAAATATCCAAACATATCACATCCTGGAAGGTATCATCCTTATCCCAGGACTGTACAGAAACATACTGACAGCTGCTAACCATCTCCTGCTGTTATAGCTTCTACTGTCTAAGTTTTGAGTTGAAATCTTTCACAGAAACATACTGACAGCTGCTAACCATCTCCTGCTGTTATAGCTTCTACTGTCTAAGTTTTGAGTTGAAATCTTTCACTATCTTCTGTGTAGCATGTTTTTTTTTATTATTATTAATGTAAATATGAACAGATAATATTAGATGTATACAGGATCACCAGGAAAGTCCTAGAGAGACTCCTGGAAGAATCTCTGCGGTATAAAACCCAAGTTATGACAGATTTTGCCCTTTACCCTGTTCTTGGTTTAGTTCTCTTAACTCCTTTCTGATCTAATGTCTGAAAGGTTGACAAGATGATTAGTAATGGAGAAGTTAAAGAAACAGAACCTGAGGTTATGGATTAGCTTCGAAGTAAAGGATTTAGTGTAGAAAAGCTAACTGTGATAGCATCACAGCAGTACAGAGCAATGGATCCCCAAATTAAGGAGAAATCAGTGGAGCGGGAAATATCTGATCAGTTGTTATATTAAGATACTTTGGAGCCACAAGGGAAGGAACAGGAAACTGTGGCAACTCTGAAGCAGTCAATGTTGTGGGGTGATAGGCCAGCGAGTTCCAATACGAAAGAGCAATGGATGGCACAGGATGAGATTGAAGAGAATGTGGCACAGGAAGATGATCTGGAACTTTCTATACAATGCCTGTGGGAAATGGAAAACAAAGAATGTGCCCTCCTTTTAGAACAAATTGATCTAAGAGATGAGTTCCTTGATTTAATAGAGATGAACAGACATATTAAGATCAATGAAAGCAATATACTGCAGAAGGTCAATAAAACCCCAAAAGTTAGAAGTCTGATAAAACAAATGAACACAGTAATCAGGACTATTCATAGAGATTCAGGCAATGTAACAGAAGGGAACAGGATATATTGCAATGCATCTAAATAATATATAAAGACTTACTACAAGAACACAGGGCAGTAAGGGAAAGGAAGGGGAGAAATCAAACGCCATCATGGAGTATCAAATAGTAAAAACTATAAAGCAATTAAGACAAGAAGTGTCACTGTTAGAAGAATATAGCAGAGGGAGCAGATCAACAAAAGTACTCAGAAAGATAGAGGTGATAAAAGCAATGTGCAGTATCAGAACGGATCAGGATGTATTATGCACTATCACAAATAATAAACTAAAAATATTAGTACAGACAGAAAAAAACTTAGAAGATATGCAGAGAAATGTAATAGAAGAGTACAAAATAAGCAATTTATTGATAACCCAAAAAAGGTTTTATAGACAACTGGGAAATAAGGGAAAAACAATTGAAACACCACCTAAAAAAGAAGAAATAGATTCATTTTGGAGAAATATCTATGATGATCCTGTGGAATTTAACAAAGATGCTGTATAGATGGAAGAAGTAAAAGAAAGAATAAGAAGTTCAAATGTACAGGATATGAATTGGAATGAAGTAACTGAGAGAGTGAAACAAAGTTAGAAAAGTTCCTGTTTGGAAAACCCCAGGCTCAGATGCAGTACCTAACTCCTGACTAAAAGTATTAACATCTGTACCTGAAGATTTTGATGTGAGCAAGAACTATTTATATGCGTACCTTGAACAGACACCAACCTGGCCTCCAGTCTGGTATATGGTTGCATCACTCACATGAGTTTGAATTTGTCGTTAGGATATTGTGGTTGTCTGTGTACATGCATCTGTTCTAACATTGTCTCTGGGGTACCAGACTCACCACCTGGACTGAGGAGGCAACTGACAACTGACCTCTGGACATGGTACAATACTATTGTGAACTCTGTAATCACTAATGATTGAAACAAGGTCCAGTGGGAGTGAGGTGTACTGACATTACCTACAACTGCTGACTGACATAAAAGCGTCAGTGAGCAAATGCCAGGTAACCTAAGTGCAATGTGTCACAATGAAGTAAATGCAACAATGACAAGCAGTCACTTGCTGTCATGTGTAACATGGAAGGACGTGCAGTAAGCAATGCAGATAACAGTAGTGAGTCACAGATGTGTTTTAAAGATGTGTACTATGTGGAAGTAGCATACCAGTGAAATAACAAGCTAACAGATAACAAGCATATAAACAAAGGTAGATGCAGGAGGCCTGGATGTAGTGTTTGCTACAACAAACAAGGTGTAGCAATGTCAGTAAGATACAGCTCAGATATGCATGCACTATAAACCTGATACCAGATGTCCCCAGCTATGAATGGCAGAGTACAGCCTATTGTCACACATGACTGCAGACCACAAACCTCGTTAATGTTAAATAACTGGCCTAAAGGACAACTGCCCATACCAGAAGTAATACACTTGTACACTGGGCCCACAATCAGCAGTTCCCAACTTCAATGGATGAAAGATATGTGTCCTGCCACCACAGTGCTTGCCACCAACCTTCCTAATGTAAAACAACTGGTCTGAAGGCCAAGTACTTAGTACAAATGACATAGAATGATAGCTACACTGTAATCAGGTTTTAACCAATCAGTAATAAGTAGAAGTTAACACTCCCTGTATAGAATGTGTACCATGTATTGTTGAGATACTATGCTGATAACCTGTTTGTGTACCTTTCCAGATAGACATGGCACCTAAGAGAAATCCGGCGTACTCTGCTGCAGAGGATGGCGTGATCCACCAGAGCCTGGTGCGTGACTATGCCATCCTGTTTTCACGCACCACCCAGAACCAGCAGGAGAGGTCTGCACTGTGGCAAAGCCTTGTTAGCAGGATAAATGATGTTGGCATGCATGATAGGACATATGAGCAGGTGAGACATCACTGCAGTGATTTGATAAGAAATGTCCGCCAGCGTGCTGCAGATATCCGCGGGCAACAGGCTGCCAGAGGTGGGGGTGGCCACATCCCCCTCACCAGACAGGAGGGGCTACTGCTAAGTGTTGTGGATCCAGCCCCAGAACAACATCTGCCATCATGCATCATGATGGAGGTTGGATCCACACATCAGCAAGACAGTGGCGTGCAGGTAAGATGCCATATTCATTTATTGTTATTACTTTTACATTTGTTGACCCATATAGTCTAGCTGGATATGAGTTCATTTTCAGTAGAGGCATGTGGAGAAAAGCTCCACACATAACGTAATAAAGGCAGACAGACAAGTTGTCAATACAGACAGCCAACATAATAGAATTGTACACCAGCCTGTTAATTAAATAAACATACATGTAAGGAAGTCAAACAGTTTATAGTCATACACAATGTACCGTTGGTTTCAAAGCAATCCTACCTAAAGCATAATGGTTATGCAATAAGGCAAAAGCCATATACAAAATAGTTAGGGCTCAGAAGGGTAGAGAAGTAGAAGGAGTATGACAGATACAATGATATGGAAGAGGCAGGAGTCAAGAAGGGAAGTGAGGAAAAGAAGGAAGACAGTCAAGAGGAGGTGGGAGGGATGGGAGAAGTAGGTCAGAGCATAGAAGGACATCAAGGTGAAAGAAACAGGGTAGAAGCTAGTTTCTATGCACAATGAGGGTTAAAGGTGAATAGAGCATAGGGAGAGGGACATTAGCCTGGACTCCAAGAAGAACAAAGCCAGTGGTTTTGGAAGTACAATTTGAGTTGTCGTTTGAAGAAGTGCGGGTGAGATTAGAGTTAACTCCTGGTATGTACTTATGACTGTTCTGTTCGCTGTTACTTCATGCACGCATAAGGTGTGCATGTGGTATGTATCTGTCATCATGATATATATACAGACATGATGTGCAGCTGATGTGTATAAGGGAACTAGTGTACTACTGTACTGTATCATGTGCAAAACAAATGGCACACATGTGCCCACTGACATTACTCTCTTCACACTTCCAGGTCCCTCCCATGTATCACCGAGGCAGGCCATACATGCTGGTGAGTCTTTTTAACAGTATCTGTAAAACAATTTATAAAACTAGGAAGAGTAGTGTAACTCTGTAGTAGACATGCTGGTGACTGTGTCACAATAACTGTAATTGACAGGTAGTAAATTGAGTAGTGTAACACGGTATTGATGTGTGTGTTTACTGTGGGGTGTGCATGTGTGCAAGTGTGCCTGTGCCCAAGTGTGCATGTGTGTTAGTGTCCATGAGTGCATGTGTCCATTTCTGAATGTGTGCATTAGTATTGAAGTTCATCTCTTTCAAATATGTATTGAGACTGTAATCTGTGTTCCATGTTTTCCTCCGTAGGTTCTGGTGCTGCTCTGGTGACCTGCAGCAGGGAACCTGAATCTTGTGCCCCAGGTACTGATGATGATGAAATGTCTGTAATGGTGCAGGAAGGTGTGTCTGGGTCCGCCATTGGTCAGCCAATTGACAGTACACAGCTTTCAACCCGTCAATGCGCACAGTCATCCTGCCGTTACATCCTTTATCACCATTGTCCCTAGGTGATGGACAGTCAGCAGTGGGCATAGATCAGGGTAATGTGGTACCTGTGGCACATGCATCCTCACACGGCAGCCATGTGCAGAGGCCTCGAATGGTACCACGCAGACAGTCGCCCATGGGTTCTCGGGGGGCATCCGTGGCCGTACTGCCTCTGGCCGACGTGCCCAGGGAGGTATGTCAACCTCCACTATGTTTAGAACTGTCATGCAGGCACAGGCACGTATGGAAGGTACACCAGACACGGTCTGAGGGAGATGAGCATGTCGCATAGCCATGACAGACGGCATGCATGATGTTGCGAATGCTATCCGTAACTTCACAGATGTCGTTGACAGACGTTGTGGGGGCATACAACAGCTGCTCCACAACCAGATGTCCATGGGCCAGGGCGATGGTGTGCGTTTGCGGCGTCGACGTGGCCGTATGCCAGCAAGAGCACCAGCTGGCAGTGGCGCGGGCGACAACGGGCCCACTCGCGCGCCTCAAGTGCCAGCACCAGCCCCAGCAATGCTGGGTCTGTGCTGTCATCCAAACGCCCCAGGAGACCACGTGCCGTGGCTCTGGACAGTCCCAACAGGGAACTGTGTCCAGTCAACACACCCCTGCTTCCGATGACGGTACCCAGTCTGGGTTAGTACGGATCTGACCCGTAGCACCCTGCCAGGCACAGGTACCGTGTCCGTGCCCACAGACACTGATTTGGATGACCTGACAGGTGCAGTCTGTGGCTGTCCACAAAACCCTGTACATGGCAGCCATTATGTGGGACTGTGTGCGTGCTTACACACATGCAGAATCCTAACACCTAGGGCATACACATACACTCTTACACTGCTCCAACAACGGTCCACCTGTACTGCTGCCCCTCACAAACACACATTCACACACATGTCAATTGCTGTTACCAGTGTCAGTCTTGGGCATATCTAACCCACACCCTGTGCATATGATGACACTGTGCCACCTCCTGCATACTACAACATCGGTGCAGGTAAAGGTAAACACGTTGCTGATGCACAGGGTGACTATAGATGTGTATAAGTAGTAACATGTTGGTAACTGTTGTGTGTTGCAGTATAAATGTGTGTATATCCCATCAGTCCTGCTGCAGTAACTGTATGAATGTCCTCAATTGTTATCTGCACCCATACTACTTAACAAAGTGTACCTGCTGCACACCATCACATGCTAACATTGACTATGGCAATGTGCATCTTGTGCTATTATGTAGATTCAGCTACATGTATCTGTTCTGTCACACATGCATTTATACACACCCTGCTACCCACACACATGCACGCTCACCTGCCATTCCCATTATTTATCACCCTACATGAGTAGCTGTTGATACATGACAGGTACACATTTCAGAAGTGCACTATGTTGTTTACTACTGGCATCCCCTTCTCTACCTGTACTCACAGGGTGCAGGCAACCTCATCAGTTGGAAGATGTAATGTGCATCAGGTACTGTAGTACCCTGATTGCCACACCAAACATGCTTCCCATACGGAAATGCACACACAGACACATCCCACATCCACACACTTGCCACATTCAGGCTTCAGAACACTATCTAGGTATATTGGTACATGTGCATGTTCAAGTAGCATGTAACACTATACTGAGTACTGGCACTTAGTTGTCTGTAGTCATGTTGTCTGTATAGAATAAAAGAAATGTTTTATTATCCTACTCCGTTTTGTGGACATTACTTGAACAAGTGTTACCTTACATGTGTTATCAGTACCAACACCTTCTGTTTTGTAGTTTTGTTTGTATAGGGTGCTATCAACATCACTGCTTGTTAAGGGTAATGACCACCCTGCAGTGCATAGCCCCATGTGGCAAAAGCCACATCCCACCCCATCATTGTGCACACACACTAACCCCACCAACAGTAAAACACATACTTTCCATTTGCAAGGTTCAAACCCACACCTAACTGTGCAATGACAGTAGAAACAGACACATTAGCAGAGTGTGCTATTTGCAGTAGTTGGAGAAACGTTTACTAATGCTGTACTTAGAGGGTGCTGACATCATCTGTGTGTAGGAGGAGGGATGTGCACCCTGTAGTGTGTTCTCCCAGTTGGCAAAGGCAGTTAACCCTCCCAGCATAGTGCACACACATAAACCACACTCATACATTCCCTTTGCAGGATTCAAACCCCCACCTAACTACGTTATGACACTGAAGAAAGACACATTAGCAGGCGCTATGCAAATTACTGGAGGACTTTACTACAGGTGATATAGTTATACAATCCTGACATCATCACTATTTCAAAAGGGGGATCTGCATCCTATACGATACTGTCACGGTTGCTAATAGGGACATTTCCCACACACACACATCGATGTGTTGGAGGTTTGCATATGTGGGGATCCAGAACACCAGTGTGATTAGTATATGGTTTGATTGCAACAATGAGGGATATACTCCCAGTGGTGATTAGTTTTTACTCATGTTTGTAAAGATCAGCTCTAGTATATCTGCCCTCTTGTGGGAAGGTTGGTTACCTGTTCCATAGCCAAAGAATGTCTGATCAATGGGAATCTTAGAGCTTGGGTATTGTGGCCTGTGTAATGTACACAGTCTATGTTTGGGTAGCTGGCATCACCCAGTATGATGGTGTTTGCAGAGTAATCTAAACTCTCCTGTGTCAGCATGAAGGCTGTGTGGGAGACCTGAGTTTGAGAGGGTGCTGTAAGAGCTCCTCTGTGTCTCTTTCCATGTGGTCAGGGAGTGCGTCCCAACAGGTAGCTGACTGTGACCCTCCCTTGCTCTGTCTGGAGTGCGGCACGTCTGTCAACAGCTCATGTCAAGCAAGTGCACACCCCTCATAAATGATGTGGAAGCCTTCAAAGGCCCAAGGCCTGTTGAAAATATGGACCAGACTGCAGATACCTGTATAGAGGCATTCTGTGGACACATTCAGGAATGCATGGATCATGAAGCCACATATGAAAGCATGACCCAATTCTCCAAAGACAGATGTCCTAGGCTGCGGACACCAGCCATAAACACACTATACAATAGAAGGATGGCGCCACTACATGATACAACAACCTCCCAAAATGTGAAGGCACCACTGATGAGTATTGGAAGACAACTACAGGCACCCATATGATTGTCTAAGGCCATCTTTGAGAGAGGATTCCACAAGCCACTGAGGATAATCACAAGGCTGCCTGTAGTTATGTTAGTAACCTGGGTGGTACTACCCAGATATGCTCAGAGGTAATACAATATGTCACACAAAATATAAAACACACAGACATTGCCATCATCCTAGTGGACAGGTTCAATGCTGCCTTCTCTCCCCACCACACCAAAGGGAACATATGTCTCGCATCACAGTGCTTCCCCCCCCTGACATCACAGATGCTCAGGTAAGAGATGCCCTTCCCAAAGCAGTAAACACTGCATCAATGGGACCAGACAGTGTCCCAGGCTGTGTCCTACATGAACCACAAGAAGAGCTACACCCAGACATAACACCACTGTTCAATCCCAGCCTTAATACATGATATGTGACCAGAGAGTGGCATACAGCAACAGTGGTCCCTCAACATGCAGGTGGTGCCGTCACGGATCCTGGACACTACTGCCCCATATGTCTGACTAGCTTTGTCTGCAAAGCTATGGCAAGAATCATCAAGAACCTCACATATCTAGATATTGTGGACCTACAGACATGTCACCATACACAGTTTGGCTTTGTCAATGGCAAATCCTGCCTATCAAACCTGTTTGCTTTGTTTGAAACAGTCACCAAGGCCACTGTCAAGGGGTAGGAGGTCCACACAGCCTACCTGGACCTTGCATAAGCCTTGGATACAATACCCCACTTGTGCATTCTAGGGAAGCTCACCAGTGTACATATTAACCCCTATGTCACTATGGGTATTGCACAGTGGCTCAAGGGCAGAACACACATGGTAGAATTGCTGGAGCCATGTCAGCCTCCAACCTGGTACAAGTGGTGTCCCACAAGGCAAAGCCCTAGGGGCTGTCATGTTCATTATATATTTGTCATAGGTACAGGCCAACATGGAAGTACTGTGGCTCAGCCGTCACAGGTGACTGCAGACCGAACACCATAATCAACTCAACAGCTAACACCGCATCCTCCAAAGGGACTCTTGCAAACACACGACTTGTGCCACAGCCATGGCCTCAACATGAATGACAGAAGAGTATAGTCATCCCTTTGTCAAACAGTAAATGACCACAATGTACCACATATGTGTTAATCCAGTAAGTGCAGACGTCGGAATTATGGACCTGGGCGTGCGAACGTTGGTAGCATGCTACCATTTGACAACAACATGGACAAAGTGGTTAGGTAAGCATGTGATATGGGCCACATCATCATGGGATCACATGTAGGCCAGGGGAGGACATTGTGCCCTTTACTCATCCCTCATCATGCCCATAATTGACTATGATGAACCTGTCGGCATGCACCTTACCAGACACCTGCAGCAACTGGGGCTACCACATATGTACCTCGACAAGGGGATCAAAGTGCTCAAACAGATGCCACATACTGACTGGTTAAAGTAGCAGCAGCTCTACTCAGTGACATACTGCCTCTTCATAGGCAATCTGTGCCTTACATAGAAGGCCAGGTCATACCCTCACGTAATGGCCATGCTGCATCTCAGAATATCCAGATCCCACCAGGATACACGCTGGAAATACATGAACTTCAGGAGTGATATACATAGGACATGGTGGAGGGCACATTCACAACTCAGAGGCACCCTTCATTCCTGATTATTATCCCAATAGAGGTTAGGCGGACTGACTCAGTGACTATCCTCAAGGCGATATTAATGACTGGATGTGACATTGTAGGGTTACCCTGGGTATCACTTATGTGTCACTGTGAGAAAGAGGCACAGTATACTAACCTTGGAAAAGGGCATAGCAAGACAGATTCACAATGCATGTTGAAGGCACCCACATTCTGGCTAGGTGGATACATGCCCTGGGCAGATATCCTGTGCGAACCTATGGACCTATGTCTCTTTTTCACCATTGGCCCTATGTGCTGTCAATCACCAATGTAATCTCAATACTCTGGTAGCATGTGCAAGGTCAGTTGTCAGTCACCTCTATGGTACAGTTGTGGAATATGTGTGTCATGTAGTAATGTCACAGCTGCCACATGTACACAGTCAACCCTATCCCTACCCATTGATGTACATCACATGTATGAGATGGAAACACATGGCCAAACTGTAACAACAACATACAAGTCAGTCAGATGCATGGCCACATATGACTCAGTCATTGTCCATGCCACCACAGCTGATGTGGGATGTCGCTCACTGGGATCGTGATAGGGAACATGGAAGGGATCACTGAGCAAGTGACACAGGCTGGTAGACCCCTGACCTTGGTTGGCATCAGACCCTCACCAGGGATTCCGACAAATTACTGAATGCTAATGAATAAGTGTATCTACAACACCCTAGCTGAATGGTTCTTAGCATGCAGTCACTGCATTGCTATGGAATACTGTCTTACCACTCCCACAACAGGTGAAAACATGCAGCTCCTGTACATTAACAACATGTAGACCTTATGCCCCAGACCAGGTGTGCATCCCTCACTACTAGGCTGATAGCATCTACATCTCACACTGTATATACACATCCCACATGCAGCATCTGCACAGAAGACCACGGTCATAATGTTACCCTGTGCAAATACCATGTATTCACATGTGGCAGGCATCACACATGGTAACTATTGAAAGTCACAGGTACATATGTGTATTTGGCACACACATACATCATGTGTTCATTGCCATAACCGGTGTAATCAATGTCATGCATTATTGTGAGGGACAACCCACATACATGGGCATTCTGTGTGTGCACAACACACATGGCATGTCTGTAATCAAAAGCCATACATAATTGTGATATCGTTTAGAAATGGGTATGTGCATCCTGTAGTGTGTTTTCCCAGTTGCCAAAAGGATATATCAATCATACACACTTACCCCCTACACACACACTTGTCATGTGCGGTTCAAACCCCTACCTAACTATGTTAAGACACTAGAGACCGACGCATTAGCGCAGCGCGCTATTCGCATTACTGGGGAAAGTCCTTTCCCCTGATATACTTATAGGGTGCTGACATCATCAGAGTTTAGAAAGTGGAATGATCATCCTGTGGTGTGTTTTCCCAGTTGCCAAAAGGGATGTTTCTTTCATACCCACACACTTACCCCCTTCACAAACACTTGTCATCTGCCGGATTCAAACTCCTACCTAACTATGTTAAGACACTTGAGACAGACGCATTAGCACAGCGCGCTATTCGCATTACTGGGGAAAGTCCTTTCCCTGATATACTATAGGGTGCTGACATCATCAGAGTTTAGAAAGTGGAATGATCATCCTGTGGTGTGTTTTCCCAGTTGCCAAAAGGGATGTTTCTTTCATACCCACACACTTACCCCTTCACACACACTTGTCATCTGCGGTTCAAACCCCTACCTAACTATGTTAAGACACTAGAGACGGACGCATTAGCACAGCGCGCTATTCGCATTACTGGGGAAAGTCCTTTCCCTGATATACTATAGGGTGCTGACATCATCAGAGTTTAGAAAGTGGAATGATCATCCTGTGGTGTGTTTTCCCAGTTGCCAAAAGGGATGTTTCTTTCATACCCACACACTTACCCCTTCACACACACTTGTCATCTGCGGTTCAAACCCTACCTAACTATGTTAAGACACTAGAGGCGGACGCATTAGCACAGCGCTATTCGCATTACTGGGGAAAGTCCTTTCCCTGATATACTATAGGGTGCTGACATCATCAGAGTTTAGAAAGTGGAATGATCATCCTGTGGTGTGTTTTCCCAGTTGCCAAAGGGATGTTTCTTTCATACCCACACACTTACCCCTTCACACACACTTGTCATCTGCGGTTCAAACCCCTACCTAACTATGTTAAGACACTAGAGGCGGACGCATTAGCACAGCGCGCTATTCGCATTACTGGGGAAAGTCCTTTCCGCTGATATACTATAGGGTGCTGACATCATCAGAGTTTAGAAAGTGGAATGATCATCCTGTGGTGTGTTTTCCCAGTTGCCAAAGGGATGTTTCTTTCATACACACTTACCCCCTTCACACACACTTGCCACCTGCTGGATTCAAACCCCTACCTAACTATGTTATGACACTAGAGATGGGCGCATTAGCGCTATTCGGATTACTGAGAGAATCCTTTTCTCCAATATACTTATAGGGTGCTGACATCATCAGAGTCTAGAAAGTGGAATGATCATCCTGTGGTGTGTTTTCCCAGTTGCCAAAGGGATGTTTCTTTCATACACACTTACACACACTTTCACACACACTTGCCACCTGCTGGATTCAAACCCCTACCTAACTATGTTATGACACTAGAGACGCGTGCATTAGCGGCGCTATTCCGATTACTGAGAGAATCCTTTTCTCCAATATACTTATAGGGTCCTTACATCATCAGTCTCTAGAAAGCCGGACGACCATCCTCTGCTGTCTTTTCACATTGCTAGGGGTAACATTTGGACCAAGTGTGTGAGCATGCCCAGTTCAGCCTTCCTGTGGCATGTTGTGTGAAAGATGTCTCATTTATCTAAGTGTGTGAGCATGCCCAGTGTGGGCTTTACATATGTTGAACTCTGCAGCCCATCACATTTGTGGATGAGTGTGACCTTCAACAAATACCTCCAGTTTATGGTTGTGTGTTCTGTGCCATGTTGTGTAGTTACTGTCCGAATGCTTTTTGTGTGAACAAAACTGGGAGTATACTGTGCCTGCAGGTTTTGCATGGGATACTTTGCACACAATTGTCAACATCCGTTCATACTGACCTAACACTGTAGCACTGTCTAGTGTAGTGTTTCAGTACTTTCACTGTGGTGGTCAGTATCCTGGGCTTCAGTCCTATCACTGATTTACATTTCCATAGTGTGCACAACAGGCTGGTTAAGGTCAGTTGTGCACATCTGCACAAAGGCAGTGCCTCTACAGACCCTGTTAATTGCTGCCCCATAAGCAACAAGTGTAGTCTGCAAATCTATGGAAGGATCATAATTGAGCTCATAAACAAAGATATAGGGGACATGCAGACATTGTACCCATCCCATTTTGGCTTGGTCAGGGGCAGATCATGCCTTTTGTACTGGGTTGACATCTTCAAATTGGTCACTTAGGCCATTGTTGGGGAAAGGCAGTCCATACAACCTACCTTGGCCTTGCTAACACTTTCAACACAATACCCCACTCAGGTATTGTGGAAAGACCTCACAACTGAAATGTAAACCCATATGTCACAAGATGGGTTGCAAACTGGCTTAGGGTGGGACCCACAGGGTTAGAGTTGCTGGCACTATGTTAGACTCCAGGCTGGTCACAGGTGGTGTCACACAGGGCTCAGTCCTTGGCCACCATTGTTTGTCATGTACTTCCCATGAGAACAGGCCAACATGGGAGGACTTTGGATGACAATGTTAGCAGATGAGTGCACACTGGGCACCATAGTGGACAGTGCATCACACACAGATATCCTTCAGAAGGGACTCACAGTAACTGATAGCTGGTGCCAGGGCCATGGCCTGAAGTCAGAGTGCACAACATGTGTAGACATACCCTTCAGGAAAAGCAAGGTGACCCCAAGCTACCATATTGGTGGCAATCCTCTAAGCACAGAGGAGGTTATCACGGACCTGGGGACCCAGGTTGACAGTCGCCATTCTTCTCAGACTCACATTGCTAAAGTGGCTAGGAAGACCTTCTACATTGCCCACCTGATAAGGATGGGATTCACATCCAGATCTAGTGGGTCATTGTTCCCCTGTACTCTTCAGTTATCAGACCGGTGATCAAGTCAAATGCCCTATTCTGGCTGTATCTCACCCAACATCTGCAGCAATTGGAACACCCTGACTGTCCCCACCTAAAGGATCAAGGAACCACAACAGCTGTCATATGCTGCCAGATTGAAGACACTCACACTCTATTCACTCACATACCGTCTGCTTAGAGGTGACATGTGCCTGACATGCGAGGCCATGTCCAAACAGAGATTAATGGACATGCTCCACCTCAGACTCAGAAGATCCACCTGAACCACTAGTGCAGGTGACTGACACCTTAGCAGGGATGTATGTTGGACATGTTGTAGGGATGGAGTTATCACTCGGAGACTCCTATGCTGTGGAATACAATCCTGGTCCATTTGAGGCAGAGCACCTTGCTGGCTGTGTTCAAGAGGTATCTTGACCTAATGCTAGTCGGAGAATGTGTTTGTCCATCAACACATTGTAAGCGTGGTTTGACATGTCATATGTCTTGTTTAGTATACTGTGCCTCTGTCTACCTGTGACATAACATTGATACCCAGGGTAAACCTCCCATCTCCCATCCACTCATTAGGATTCCTGTTGAGGGACTCAACCAGTGTCTTTATGGACAACCTGTAGTGTTAGTTTACTCATGTGTGGGGTGGCTTCTGTGTTTTGGATAATGCAGTACAGCCTGTCCTATATATGTCAGTGCTGGGGTTCAGTTCCCTCATGTGCATAGCTACCTGCCATTCAGATTGTACAAGGTGCAGCATGTGCATTGATTCCAGCTTGGACATGGCTTTCTCGTCAGGCACAGCTTGCATCTGGGTGGACATCATGGCAGTGTGTGGAGCTGCACTCTGTTTAATCAGACTACACATTACATGTGTTCCAGCTCTGTCATACTCCTGGTGAGGTACTGTTGTGGACTTTACAGGTGCTGGATGTGTGTGCATGAGGTACACCCACAGGGGCTGTTGTGGTAATTTCTACTGGTGATGAAAGATAACTGCAAAACCAGAATGACCTCCCCTTAGCTAGATGTCAGACAGCATGGACCATACAATCACAACTGGAAATAGGATTCTACACCTACCACCCTAGAACACAGTAAAGGAAAGACACTACGGCTGATGCTGCTCAATGCCCAAGGTCTCTACCTCAAGCTGCACACACTCTATGCCCTTCTCAGTATGTAGCACATTGATGTCTGTGCTGTGCCTGAAACCTGGTTCACAGTTTCTGACAGCACCCCAGCACTATCGGGTGTTACCTCATCTCATGCATTCCGGCACCAGCATCCCGACAACAACAAGAAGGATGGTGGGTGTCCATATTCATCAAGGACACCCTCACCTCATGGTTGGTGGCAACACACTATGCATCGGAGACCATCCAGGTGCCAGTGACCGTAGGCAAGACTGCTCTGCAGTTTGTAGCATGTTACATGCCACCGCTCAAACTCAGGTACCTCACACAGCTATCCTGCAAACACTGAAGGGGATAAATGTATCTCCAAACACCATCCTACTGGGTGATTCCAACTATCCACATATAGACTGGGATCACTAATCATGCCACAACACTCTAACACAAAGGTTCCAAGAGTTCATACACTGAAATGCCATGGAACAACTGGTCCCAATCCCCTCAAGTGGAGGCAACATACTAGAACACATCATCACAAACATGGGGTCACACTGTTCAACACCAGATGTATACCCATCATTGGTGAGATCAGATCATGGACTACTCTCAGTGGGAGTCCACATCCCACCACACCCCAGATGGGAAAGGAAGCGGTGAAGACCTTGTCAAATGCCGACTTCACATTTCTGAGCACTGGTGTGGTCTCTTTCAAGGCCCCCAGGCCAGCGGACACCATTACCCAAGCCACTGTATCACTTAGAAATGCCTTCTACCAGCACCTCCAGGACTGCATGGTTCAGGCAATCCAAAATAATAATGACTCTTTGTACCACAGGCAAGCATCCAGTCTGGTGGACCCTAGCCATAAACAAGCTGTACAACACAAGGAAGGAGCTACTACACGATAGAGTGTAATCCGTATGGGGGAAGACACCCCTGCTCATTGTGAGTAAAGCGCTGGGTTCCCCATACAATCATCCGAGGCATGTTTAGAGAGTAAACCCACTCAGGACTCCAGGGACAATCATGAGGCCTTTTTACCTATGTTTGAAACCTGGGAGGAAACTCCCAGATATGCTCAGACTTAGTTCAGAATGATGTTGATATCACTGCACCTACAGACATTGGCAACATACTGGCTGACAGGTTCAGTGCAGATTTCTCCCCTCCCCAACTGGGGGTATGCACACCAGAGGATTTTAGCCCAAACATCTCCACTGCTGGGGTGGGAACTGCTCAATCAAGGCAGAAAACACTTTATCCATGGGACCTGATGGTGTCCCCGGTTGTGTGCTCCATGAACTCAATGAGTAATTACACCCGCAGTTAGGGCAGCTGTTTAATCTTAGCCTCACCTCAGGATATGTTCCCAAGGAGTGGCATACATCAATGGTGGACCCACCTCACAAAGGTGGTGCCTCCACCAACCCAGAAACTACCATCCCATCCCCTTGACAAGCCTGTTCTGCTAGGCTATGGAGAGGATCATAATAGAATTCTAAATGAAGACATAGGGGACTTGCAGACATTGGGTCCAATCCAGTTTGGCTTTGTCAAGGGCAGATCATGCCTTTTAAACTTGGTTGACTTTCTCAAAACACTCACCCAGGCCATTGTCGTGGTCAAGGCAGTCCACACAGCCTACCTTGACCTGGCAAGGCTTTCGACCAATACCCACTCAGGTATCATTGAAAACATCACCAGCAATTGTGAACCCATACATCACAGCATGGGTTGCAAACTGGCTAAGTATTGGAACACACAGGGTCAAAGTTGCTGGTGCCAGTTCACACTCAGAGCTGTGACAAGTGGTGTCCCACAGGGCTCAGTCCTGGGACCACATTTGTTCAGTATCTACTTTTCAGAAGTGCGAGCAAGCACAGGAGGATTATGGCTGACAAAGTTTGAAGATGACTGCAAACTGGGAAGCATAGTTGGAAACCCATCTGACACAGACATCCTTCAGAAGGGTTTCATAGAGGCGGCTAACTGGTGCCACAGCCATGGCCTTGCATTACACACTAAACAATGCATAGCCATACCCTTCAGGAAGAACAAGGTTACCACTACTTCCCATCTAGGTGGCAATCCTGTAAGCACAATGTACATTATCAGGGACCTGGGCACCCAGATTGACAGTGACATTTTGTTTGACACTCACATTGCCAGGGTAGTTTGGAAGGCCTTCTACATTGGCCACCTCATCATGCAGTGATTCACATCTAGATCAAGGGAGGTCACTGTTCCCCTGTACTCATCACTCATCAGACCAATGATTGCATACAATGCCCCATTCAGATTGGATGGGCCCACATATTCCTCGACAGGAGGTGAAAGGGTCTCAAACATATTTCTTATGCTGCCCGACTGAAGGAATTCCAGCTGTATTCAGTCGCTTACTGTCTGCTCAGAGGTGACCTGTGCCTGACATACAAGACTATGTCCAACCCAGGATTAATGAACATGCTTCACCTCAAGACCTGTACATCCATCAGAACTACAAGGGCAGGAGACCTAAACCTCAACACAGATATTAATAGGATGTGCTGAAGGGACAGATTCCTCACCCAGAGAGTCCATATGCTGTGGAACAACATCCTGGTACATGTGAGGCTGAGCACCTCACTGGCTTTGTTCAAGTGAGATTGTGACCAATGGATGGGAGATTGCAGGTATACCCCAGGGATAACCTCAGTATCACTGCTTGACAGAGGCACAGCAAAATAATGGGCATATTATCCATCAACTTGCACGGGTGGCAGAAGCCACAAAACTCTGGGCTAGGCTTATAAATGCCCTAGGGCAGATAGTCTAGTATGAACCTGTGAACATAGGCCTTGGGCAGTTCCTGCTATTAGGACAGTGGTCTGCAGCAAGCTATATAGTAGTAGTCGGTTTTAGCCATTGGTTTTGACCATGGCTATTCCATGTTGCTTCTTGTTGTGGTACAAACATGGGTGCGTGGTTATCCATGCTATGTATTGCTAGTCACCCTCATTTTGTATCTTGTTCCATGTGTTTGCACATGTACATCACTGTATGATGTGCAGCTGTATCCACAGGGTCATATGAGTGGATATGGATGTTAGTTGGGGTCCTCAGGTGTGCATATTGTACATGATATTACATTACTTAACACATGGCATTCATGCCTCAGGTGGTGCTGCAGGGCCACCTCTGTCGGATACACATACTACACTCCCTGTACGTTTGGAAGCAGGTTGTGTCATGTTAAGCATCCCTGTTACTGTATGAGTGAGTCAGGCGGGTATCAGTCCCAGTGTTCCTACTGACCAAGCATATGTGCTATCGTTGCCTCTTTGCCAAGGCCAGGCCATACTGGGCACGCATCCTTCTTCATTCATGCTAACGAGTGCAGACCTGGTTTAAAGTGCTTAAAAGTGCCTTTATGGCACTTTGATTGACATGTCTTGTACTCATTTTGAAAGTCTGGAGACAAAATAAATTCCCACTGCCAGTCTCGAACCCAGGACCTTGGTAACATTAGTCTGTATGACCTACCACTAAGCCATGACAGCCATACAAAAGCACTCTGCTAAAATAAATATAACAGTCAATAGTAGGAATTAGTATAAAGGCAATATAGGAGATGTACCATCCAAAGCATGTGAGGCAAAGTTTTAATGGCCAAATCACTGGATTCCCATACTAACCTTCACACTCACAGAACACTGTCAACAGCATACCAGCATCGTCCACGCCCTACAATCTGAAAGGGCTAGGCCTATCTCACATACCTTTTTATAGCAGTGTCCTGAAATCACAGTGAGACATGCAATCAACACACACCTGGCTGCATGCAATTAGCAAATGCTGCCTTACAATTGGTGCAGGGGCCATCACATGGACCTATGCAGATACCTACAAAAGCATTCAGTACCCACACTCCACTCATGCAATACAGTCATTGCACAAACCTAATGAGAAAGAGAGAGAGAGAGAGAGAGAGAAAAGAGAAAATATACAGACAGCCAGCAGCAAAACCATGAGTAGCAAACAGCAAGCAGCAAGCAAGCACCACTGACACAGCAACAGCTGCCACAAACACAGGTAATGCAAAGTAGCAGGTTAATACTGTGTTTACTGTGACACCTCAAATGTATCATAGTTCACTATCTATAGCTCTGTCCATGAGATAGGTTTTGTGTGCATAGTCCTGAAATATACACATATGTAATATTGCTGTACATGTTGCCCATACGTGACACTTCCGTAGCTTAGAACAGAAGGCCAGTTGTGCATATGATGCAGTACATACCAGGGTCAGTAGAGGTTACTCCTCATTGGTGTGGGACCACTGTGTATGTATGGCACTCTTCAGGTACACATCCTGTAGTATGGCCAGGGAGTAATATCAGTCTGTAATGTGGTGCCATGTCCTCCTGGGGTGAATGTAGCACACATCCAGGGATACCATTCTGTAACAGTGATGCTATGTGTCCTGCAATGTTGAGGGTGGCCCTCACCTGGACATGTGAGAGGATAGGGAGGTTACAGTCATCTGTGATAACTAATTCCACTTGTGTAGGAGAATGGGGGATATCTGCACCTAAACTGTCTGCAACAATATTGCCAATATCTCAAACATGTTTTCCATACGGAAATGCACACACAGTAACATAACACATCCACACACTTGCCACATTCAGGCTTCAAAACACTATCTAGGTATATTCTGGTACATCTGCATGTTACAGTAGCATGTAGCACTATACTGAGTAGTGTCAGTTGTCTGTTGCCATGTTGTTTGGATAGAGTAAAAGGAGCATTTGTTTATCCTACTTTGTTTTGTGGACATTACTTGAAGTGTAACCTTACATGCATCATTGGTAACAACACCTTCTGTGTTGTTGTTCTGTTTGTACAGGGTGCTGTCAACATCACTGTTTGTTAAGGGAAATGTGCACCCTGCAGTGCATAGCCCCATTTGGCAAAGAGACATCCCACCCCGCCATTGTGCACACACACCAACCCCACCCACAGTAAAACGCATACATTCCATTTGCAAGGTCCAAACCCCTACCTAGATGTGTTATGACTCTAAAGGCAGACACATTAGCAGAGTGTGCTATTTGCATTAGTAGGAGCAATCTTTTCCAATGCTGTACTTAGAGGGTGCTGACATCATCTGTGTTTACGAAGAGGGATGTGCACCCTGTAGTGTGTTCTCCCAGTTGGCAAAGGCACCTTCCCTCCACAGCGTTATGCACACACACAAACCCCACTCATACTAACACACATACATTCCCGTAGCAGGATTCAAACCCCTACCTAACTATGTTATGATACTAGAGGCGGACGCATTAGCGGAGCGCGCTATTCACATTTCTAGGAGATTTCATTTCAGTTGATCTACTTATAGGGTGCTGACATCATCAGTGTTTAGAAAGTGGAATGAGCTCCCTGTGGTGTGTTTCCACAGTTGCCAAAAGGGATGTGCTTCTCATACACACTTATACAACACTTACCCCATTCACACACACACATGCCACTTGCTGGATTCAAACCCCTACCTAACTATGTTATGACACTAGAGACAGACGCATTAGCAGAGCGCGTTATTCGGATTACTGGGAGGTAGCATTTCTACTGATCTACTTATAGGGTGCTGACATCTTCATTGTTTGGAATGGGAATGTGCATCCTGTGGTGTGTTTTCACAGTTGTTAAGAGGAACATTTGAACTAAGTGTGTGAGCATGCCCACTTCAGCCTTCCCATGGCATGTTGTGTGAATGATGTCTCATTTATCAAAGTGTGTGAGCATGCCCAGTGTGAGCTTTCCATATGTTGAACTATGCAGCCCATCACAGTTGTGGATGAGTGTGAACTCCAACAAATAACTCCTGTTTAAGGTTGTGTGTTCTGTGACATGTTGTGTAGTTACTGTCCAGATGCTTCCTGTGAACACAACAGGGATTATACTGTGCCTGCAGCTTTTGCATGGGATACTTTGCATACAATTGTTAACATCCATTCATACTGACCTAGCACTGTTGTACTGTATAGTGTAGTGGTTCAGTACTTTCACTGTGGTGGACATTATCCTGGGCTTTAGTCCTATCACTGATTTACATTTCCATACTGTGCACAACAGCCTCTTTAGGGTCCAGTTGTGCATGTCTGCACAAAGGCAGTGCCTCTATGGACTCTGGTAATTACTGCCCCATAAGCTTAACAAGTGTAGTCTGCAAAGCTATGGAGAGGATCATAATGGAGCTCATGAAGAAAGATATGGAGGACATGCAGACATTGTACCTGTCCCAGTTTGTGTTGATCAAGGGCAAGTCATGCCTTTTGTACTTGGTTGACATTATCAAAACAGTAACTAAGGCCATTGATGAGGGAAAGGCAGTCCATAGAGCCTACCTTGCCCTTGAAAACCCTTTCAACACAATACCCCACTCAGGTATTGTAGGAAACCCTACCAACAGAAATGTACACCCATATGTCACAAGATCAGGTTTCAAACTGTCTTACAGACAGGACCCACAGGGTTAGAGTTGCTGGCACTATGTCAGACACCATGCCAGTCACATGTGGTCTCACACAGGGCTCAGTCCTTGGCCCCTATTGTTTGTTATCTACTTCTCAGAAGTACAGTCCAACATGGGAGGACTTTGGCTGACAAAGTTTGCAGATGACTGCACACTGGGTGCCATAGTGGACAGTGCATCAGACACGGATATCCTTCAGAAGGGGCTCACGGACACTGATAGCTGGTGCCAGAGCCATGGCCTGAAGTCAACTTGCAAAACATGTGTAGTCATACCCTTCAGGGAAAGCAAGGTAACCCCAAGCTACCATATAGGTGGCAATCCTCTAAGCACAGGGAAGGTTATCATGGACCTGGGGACCCAGGTTGACAGTCACTGTTCTGATGACACTCACATTGCTAAAGTGGCTAGTAGGACCTTCTACATTGTCCACATGATCAGGAAGGGATCCACATCCAGATCTAGTGGGTCATTGTTCCCCTGTACTCTTCACTTATCGGACCGGTGATCTGGTACACTGCCTTATCTGGATGTATCTCACCTGACATCTGCAGCAAGTGGGGAGACCCTGAATGTCCCCAACAAAAGGATAAAGGGTCTCCAACATCTGTCATATGCTGCCAGATTGAAAACACTACAGCTCTATTCAGTCACATACTGTCTGCTTAGAGGTGACATGTGCATGACATGCAAGCATGTCCAACCAGGGATTAATGGACATGCTCCACCTCAAAATCTTCAGATCCACCTGAACCAATAGTGCAAGTGACTTACACCGTAGCAGGGATGTACATTGGACATGTTGGAAGGGTGGATTTATCACTCGGAGACTCCCTATGCTGTGGAATACAATCACGGTCCATGTGAGTCACAGCACCTTGCTGGCTCTGTTCAAGAGGTATCCTGACCTGTGGATGGGAAATCATAGGTTTACCCGGGGATCGTCACTGTGTCACTGCTGGAGACAGGCACGTCAAACTAATGGGCACAGTACTGTTTCCATATAAGGGGTGGCGTCGCAACCAGACTCTGGACTAGGCTTAGAACTGCCTTGGGGCAGATAGCCTAGTATGAACCTATGAACCTATCTGACCATGTTGCATTATGTTCAGATGTGAACTACTTACAACGGCCTCAACCAACTGCAGTAGTGTATTCCACAACATGGGTGTACATTGGCAAACACTACCGATGTGCCCAAGGCCATTTCTAATGGTTATTGGATAGTGTGTTTGTCCATCAACACATCATAAGTGCAGTTTGGCATGACATATGTCTTGTTTTGTATACTGTGCCTCTGTCTACCTGTGACACAACATTGATACCCAGGGTATACCTACCATCTCCCATCCACTCGTTAGGATCCCTGTTGAGTAGAATAAATGAGTGACTCTATGGATAACCTGTACTGGTAGTTTACTCATGCGTGGTGGTGGCTTCTGTGTTATGGATAATGCAGTACAGCTTGTCCTATGTATGTCAGTGCTGGGGTTCAGGTCCCTCATGTGCATATCTCCCTGCCATTCACATTGTACAAGGTGCGGCATGTGCATTGCTGACAGCTTGGACATGGCTTTCTACATCAGGCACAGCTTGTGTCTGGGTGGCCAGCATGGCAGTGTGTGTAACTGCATTCTGTTTAATCAGGCGACACATTACATGTGTTCCAGCTCTTTGATACTCCTGGTGAGGTACTGTTGTGGACTTTACAGTTGCTGAATCTATCTGCTGAGGTACACCACACAGGCGCTGTTGTGGTCATTTGTAATGCTGCTGAAAGATAACTGCAAAACCACAATGACCTCCCCTTAGCTAGATGTCATAACCCTCATGATTAGGTTGGTATATGGATTGTTGCTGTTAACCCTACAGCCACATTTTTGTCCAATGCAGGATATCTATCACCTTGTGTCCCCATTCTGGCATTACATGTTAGGAATGTCATGGGTCGACACCTATGTGGGAATTGGTGGTCACTTACTGGATTATCCACAGAGGCTGACTATACTGTTTTCACCATTTAACATGCTGACATGGCTATGGCACCAGCTGTCTGTTTCTATGTGGCCCTTTTATGGGATGCTTGTGTCAGCTGGTGTATCAGATATGTCAGGCGGCTTGTTGTCCTCTACAAACATGTTCCAGCACAGTCCTTACTTGTTGGCCTGTACCTATGGGGCATATATACCAGATGGTGAAGGTCCCAGGACCAAGCTTTGTGGGATGCCTGTTATATGTGGTTTGTAGTCTGACATGGCTGCTGCATGTCTGACCATGTCAGTTCTGTCGTTGGTCTGGTTTGCAACCCCTCCCATGACATTGGGGTGTATATATCAGCTGGTGAGCAAATCTATACGGAACACATAGGGTATTGTACAGAAGGCTTTGCAAGGTCCGGCTACACTGTGTGGACCACATTGCCCTCATCACTGACTTCAAGTACTGTTTCAACTGAGTCACACATGTTTAGGGGTGGGGTCTGCACTTTGTAAACCCACACTGGGTAGGGTCGGGTGTCAATAGATCCACAATATCATTATGTCTGTGGTACATGCTGGTCCTTTCCATAGCTGTGCAGACCAAACCTCTCATGATTCTGTGGTGGTTGTTTTCCTATCCATTCAGGAGACACCTTTGTTGAGAACACCCACTGTTGTTGTACACTGCTCTTTGAGTACGTACCCTGAGGTAAGGGTGACATAATGTCAGGCTGGCGGCAGTCTGCTGGGAAGGTATTTGGCATTATGGGGGTTTGCACTGCACATGTCAGGATGTATGTTGGCCATACCTGTGTGTGTCTGGTATGTTGTTTGTAATATCGGTGTGATCCGGAGCATATCCAGGAATCAACAACATGCTTACTACCATCATTTGCAACAGCCTTGGGGTTATCTGTAGTGTCCTGTACAATCTGTATCATAATGGGTTCATACTAGGCTACCCCTAGGGCATCTGTAAGCCTGCATGTCCATTTTGTTTGATGGATTCTGGGGAATTGTTTACACCTGTGTCAGTGCTAGTATGATACCAGGGTATAGTGACAAACAGCTCAGAAGCTGACTTCACACTTCTTCGGACTGAGATGGTATCCATTAAGCCCACTGGGCCAGTGGAAACCACAACACACAATGGTGACTCCTGCACAGACACTTTCTACGGACATCTCCGAGTAAGCATGGACCATGCAATCACAAATGAGAATGACACCTTCACCACCAAGGGAAAGTGGCCTGTCTGGTGGACCCCAGCCATAAACAAACTGTATAACAGATGAAGGATACTAATGCAAGACAGAGCTACATCTCCAGAATGTAAGGCAGCTGTGATCAGCAGTAGTAGAAAGCTACATTCTCACATAAAGACACCCAAGTTCAACTTGGGGACATAAATCACCACAGGCGATGAAGGTAACCACACTGCTTTCTTCAGTTATGTCTG
The DNA here is from genome assembly GCF_019279795.1 of Protopterus annectens. NCBI lineage: Eukaryota > Metazoa > Chordata > Ceratodontiformes > Protopteridae > Protopterus > Protopterus annectens. Next base: position 1,497,325,954 of record NC_056745.1, read on the forward strand.
GCGCCTGGGTGGGAACCCTCATATATGCTCAGATTTGGTACACAACAACTTATATCCCAGGGACCTGACAGATATTACTGACACCCTGGCAGACCAGTTCAGTGCAATGTACCCCTCCCTCACCCCCAAGACATGATAGTTATCACAGCTGTATGTAACCTCACTGTCATCCTGGATGTCCATGTGAGAGCCGCAGTCAGCAAAGGCAGTACACAGCATCAATGGGACCTGATGGTATCCCCAGTTGCATGCTATGTGAACTACAGATGGAGATAAACCTGTATATGCAGATCCTATTTAACCTTAGCCTTGCTACAGGATCTGTACCTGAACACTGGCGTGCGGCAACAGTGGTCCCACTCCACAAAGGAGATGCCTCCACAGACCCTGGCAGCTACCACCACACAAGCTTAAACAGCCTTGTCTGCAAAGCTTTGTGAAGGGTCATTATGGAGCTTCCACACAGAGACATTGGTGTCCTACAGACCCTTGATCACACCCAATTCAGCTTTGTACAGTGCAGATCCTGCGTTTTGCACCAAGTTGACTACTTTGAAACTGTCAGTAGAGCCGTTGATGAGGGCTACACAGTCCACACAACCTACCTGCGCTTGGCTAAGGCCTTTGACACAATACCCCACTCAGGCATCATAGACAAGCTCAACAGCTGAAATATAACACCATATGTCACAGCATAGGTTGCAAAATGGCTCAGAAACAGAACCCATAATGTCAACATTGCAGGTGCCTTGTCAGGTTCGAAGCCAGTCACAAGTGGTGTCCCACAAGGTTGTGTCCTGGGACCTCTCTTATTTGGTATTTACTTTTCAGATGTGAAAGCAAACATAGGAGGGTTGTGGCCGACAAAGTTTACAGATGACTGCAACCTGGGCACCATAGTGAATACATCAGCCAGCACACACATCCTACAGACTGCCGTCACACTGACAGATAGCTGGTGCTGGACTCATGGCCTAAAACTGACTGCGACTGATGTGTAGCCATCCCCTTTGGGAGGAACACAGTACCCACAGATCTGTACATAGACAGCAACCCAATGAGTACAGGAAACAAATCAGACAGCTGGGGACACATGTAGATAGTGACATCTCATTTGACACCCATGTTGCCAAAGTTGTTTGACAGACTTTCTATCTTGGCCACCTTATCATGGACGGTATTCCATCCAGACCATAGGAGGTCATTGTACCACTATACTTCTCCCTTATCAGGCCCATGCTTGAATACAACGCCCCATTTGGTATGTACCTCAACCAGCACTTGCAGCAGCTGGAGAGACCCCACAAGTACCTTACCATGACAATCAGGGATCTACAACACATGTCATATACTTCCAGAATAACTGAAACAAGCTTTTTCAGTGTCATACCACATACGTACAGGTGACCTATGCCTGACATACAAGACCATGTCCGATCAGGATTTGGTAGACATGCTCCACTGCAAGCAATCCACATCCACCAGAAACATGGGAGCTAAAGATTTGAACCTCAGCACATACATGTATAGGACATGCTGAAGGGACAGAGTCATAACTCAGAGGCATCTCAAACTCTAGCAGAGTATCCCAGTTCATGTTAGACAGAGTACCTCACTGACTCTCTTCAAGAGACATCTGGACAGCTGCATGTGGACAGGGGCACAGACTGGACAGAGGCATAGTCACATTATTCAATTATGTAAGGTGGTCATAATGTGTCACTACTAAGTCAGAGGCACAATATTTCGTATCTATGCAGTACACATATTACCACTATGAGGGGTGGCAATAGCAATATTCATCAAGGACACCCTCACCTCATGGTTGGTGGCAACACACGATGCATTGTACACCATCCGGGTGCAATTAACCATAGGCAAGACTGCTCTGAAGTTTGTAGCATGTTACAGGCCATCCTCTGAAACTCAGGTACCTCACAGAGCTTTCATGAAAACAGTGGCGGGGATACATGTACCTGCAAACACCATCACACTGGGTGATCCCAACTATCCAAATATAGACTGGGATCAGTACTACAGCCACAACACTCTAGCCCACAGGTTCCTAGAGTTCATACACTCACATGCCATGGAAGAACTAGTCACCATCCCCACAAGAGGAGACAACATAGTAGATCTCATCATCACAAACATGGGCTCACAATGTTCAACACCAGAGGTATACCCATCATTGGTGAGATCAGATCATGACCTACTCTCAGTGGAAGTCCACATCCCACCTCCACCCCAGATAGAAAAGACCACAGTGCAGAACCTCTCAGAAGCCGACTACACACTTCTAATGACTGTTGTGGTCTCTTTCAAAGCCCCAAGCCAGCAGACACCATTACCCAAGCCACTGTATCACTTACAACTGCCTTCTACCAGCACCTTCAAGACTGCATGGATGAGGCAATCCCAAACAAAACACAGACTCATTGTACCAGAGGCAAGCGTCCAGTGTGGTGGACCTCAGCCATAAACAAGCACTACAACACAAGGAAGGAGGTACTACAAGATAGAGCGATATCCGTGGAAGGGTAGACACCCCTGCTCAATATAGGTGAAACACTGAGTTCCCCATGAAATCATCCAAGGCGAATATTGGGGTAAACCCACTAAGGGCTCACGGGACAACAATGAGGCCTTTTATAGATCGTTACACACCTGGGAGGAAACTCCCAGATATGCTCAGAATAGGCTCAGAATGCTGTAAATATCACTGAACCTACAGACATTGCCAACATACTGGCTGACAGGTTCAGTGCAGATTTCTCCACCCACCCCTCCACCACAACTGGAGAGATATGTATGAAAGAGGATTGTAGCCCAAACATCTCAAATGCTCAGGTGGGAACTGCTCTATCCAAGGGAAAGGACGCAGCATCCATGGGACCAGATGGTGTCCCTGGTTTTGTGCTCCATGAACTCACTCAAGAATTAAACCCGCAGTCAGGGCAGCTGTATGATCTTAGCCTCAACTCAGGATATGTTCCCAAGGAGTGGCATATGTCAATGGTGGACCCACTTCACATGGGGGTGCCTCCACCGACCACGGAAACTACCATCCCATCAGCTTGACAAGCAGGGTCTGCTAAGCTATGGAGAAGATCATAATGGAAGTCATAGATGAGGACATAGGGGACTTGCAGACATTAGATCCAACCCAGTTAGGCTTTGTTGAGGGCAGATCATGCCTTTTAAACTTGGTTGACTGTTTCATAACAGACACCAAGGCCATTGACAAGGGCAAGGCACTCCACACAGCCTACCTTGACCTGGCAAAGGCTTTCAACACAATACCCCACTTGGGTATCATTGAAAACATCACCAGCTTAAATGTGAACCCATACATCACAGGATGGGTTGCAAACCGGCTACGTGACAGAACAGACAGGTTCAGACTTGCTGGTGCCATGTCACACTCCACAACTGTCACAAGTGGTGTCCCACAGGGCTCAGTCCTGGGCCCACTATTGCTCAGCATCTACTTTTCAGAAGTACAAGCAAACACAGCAGGATTATGGCTGACAAAGTTTGAAGATGACTGCAGACTGGGAACCATAGTTGGACACCCATCTGACACAGACATCCTTCAGAAGGGTGTCATAGTCACGGATAACTGGTGCCAGAGCCATGGCCTTACATTACACACTAAACAATGCATAGCCATACCCTTTGGGAAGAACAAGGTTACCACTAGTTCCCATGTAGGTGGCAATCCTCTAAGCACACAGGAGGTTATCAGGGACCTGGGCACCCAGGTTGAGAGTAACCTTTGTTTGACACTCACGTTGCCAGGGTAGTTAGGTAGAACTTCTACATTGCCCACCTCATCATGCAGGGATTCACATCTAGATCCAGGGAGGTCATTGTTCCCTGTACTCTTCACTCATCGGACCATTGATTGAGTGCAATGCCCCATTCAGCATGTATATGACCCGACACCTATGGCAATTGGATGGGCCCACAAATTCCTCGACAGGAGGAGAAAGGGTCTCAAACATATTTCTTATGCTGCCCGACTGGAGGAATTCCAGCTTGATTCCGTGACTTACCGTCTGCTCAGAGGTGACCTGTGCCTGACATCCAAGGCCATGTCCAAACCTGAGTTAATGTACACGCTTCACCTCAAGACCTCTACATCCATCAGAACTACAGTGGCAGGAGATTTAAACCTCAACACAGATATTAATAGGATGTGCTGGAGGGACAGATTATTCAACCAGAGAGTCCCTATGCTGTGGAACAACATCCTGGTACATGTGAGGCTGAGTACCTCACTGGCTTTGTTCAAGTGAGATCTTAATCAATGGATGGGAGATTGCAGGTATGCCCCAGGGATAACCTCAGTATCACTGCTTGTCAGAGGCACAGCAATATAATGGGCAAATTATCCGTCAGAGTGAAGGTGCGGCAGACTCCACGGAACTCTGGTCTAGGCTTATAAATGCCCTAGGGCAGATAGCCTAGTATGAACCTGTGAACCTGTGAACATAGGCCTGGGGCAGTTGCTGCTATTAGGACAGTGGTCTGCAGCAAGCTATATAGTAGTAGTCAGTTTTAGCCATTGGTGTTTGACCATGGCTAATGCATGTTGCTTCTTGTTGTGGTAACAACAGGGGTGTGTGGTTATCCATGCCATTTATTGGTAGTCACCCTCATTTTGTATCTTGTTCCATGTTTTTGCACATGTACATCACTGTATGAGGTGTGACCCTGGTAGTGTCAGGGTGCTGATGTGCGCTTTGACCCTGTTTTCTATTACAGCACTGATATGTGCATTCCCTATACTGTGTGCATTTACACTGCACACATCTTGCTGTTTATACCTTTGCCATTGGGTAGCATTACATCTAGGTTCCTATCCCTTGTGATAGCTATGAGGTGGGTTTGTGTTTTTGTGGTTTATGATTGGTGAGGGTGGATGTTAGTCATGGTCCTCAGGTGTGCATATGATACATGGTATTACATTACTTAACACATGGCATTCATGCCTCGGGTGGTGCTGCAGGGCTGCCTCTGTCGGATGCACATACTACACATCCTGTACATTTGGAAGCAGGTTGTGTCATGTTAGGCATCCCTGTTACTGTATGAGTGAGTCAGAGTGGGTATCGGTCCCAGTGTTCCTACTGACCAAGCATATGTGCTATCGTTGCCTCTTTGCCAAGGCCAGGGCATACTGGGCACGCCTCCTTCTGCCTACTGGGACAAGGTCAGGTTGTTCCTCCTCCAAGTCACCCCTGCCTGTGGTGGCCTTGGCAATGGTGGGGATGTTTGGCCCAGCCCTGTGCTGGTCCTGCTGCAGCTGTTTCCGCAGGATCATATTATGTAGCATAGCACATATCATGATCATTTGGGTACATGTAGTTGGTGTGTACTGCAAAGCTCCACCAGACGTGTCCAGACACCGGAACCGTGACTTGAGCAGCCCAAACACACGCTCTATGATATTACGTGTTTGTGCGTGTGCCTCATTATGGCGTTCCTGTTCGGGTGTGTGTGCATTTCTGATGGGTGTCATCAGCCACGGCTCAAGTGCATAACCAGCATCCCCACTAGGTGTCCGTGTGGGAAGTCCCCATTGGCAAATGATTGGTACAGCTCGTCAGATGCCAGATGTGGGAATCGTGGTAGCTACCAGGGCAGCCAGCACACACATTCATTATTATGCCCTGGGCATCACACACGACCTGGCAGTTGATGGAGGTATCCCTTGCGGTTAATGTAGACTCTACCCGCTCACCGGCTGGTGCCTTGATGCGTATGTGCGTGCAGTCTATTGCACCCAGCACCTCAGGGTATCCCGCTATTTGCTGGAAGAGACGATATTGCTGGACACAACCTCACGGTCACTAGGGACATATATATGATCACTGACATGTGGTGACATGGCATCCAGGAACTGGTGCAGTACCCTGGAGGCTGATGCCTGTGATATCCCCATCATATCGCCAGTTGGTCTCTGAAAGGTACCTGTTGCTAGTATTCTTAGGCCAGCACATACCTTGGTTTCCACTGGGATGGGTTCCCCTCTGTTGGTTCTGTGTGTGAGGCGTGGCCTGCACAGCTCAACAATCTGCTGCAGGAGCTCTCTGTCCACTCTATAGCGCTCTACTATCTCCAGCTCATGTAACCCATGGTAGGTGACCCTAGGCCTGTATACTCTTCTCCTTCTCCTCACTCTGGGTTGTCTGTCAGCATCTGCATTATCACCACCCTCGGCAATTCGCCTATGTCTGATTATAACAGCTATGGCAGCCCCTAGCATTTCTGCTCTGAGTTCAGCTTTTTCAGGTTTCAACTCTGATAGCTTAGTTTCTGGCAGTATCTCTTGTGAGAAACAGCCTGCACTGCTCTTTGTTGTGTTTTAAGTGCTGGGTTGGGCTTCTAGTCTGCCTGTGTAATTGCCTGCTTCTAATTGTTTCCACCAATTAACTTTAGTAGTATCTTCTGGCAGTTTCCCTGTATTTTGGTTGTTTCCTATTTCCTCTCTGTTTCCTGAGGGGGAGCAATGTGCACACCGGCTTAAACACGCTCACAGTAACTTAAACGCGTGTACACATCCCTACACGGTGTTACACGCGCGCACACATCCTTACACGGTGTTAGCTAGGCTGATTCATGCTAAAACACGCGCACACTGCCTTACACACGTGCACGCCCGCGCAAACCGTTGTAAACAGTTTGCAACACGCTCCCACATGTTGAACCTGCCTTACACGCGCGCACACGCGCGCATGCACGTATTTCAAGAAACTTAGAGTGTAGGGATAGCGTATGCCCTCAATTTCTTGACATTCCCAGTGTTCTGTTGGGACACACCTCCCTCCCTGATGTCTGTCTGTCATCTCTTACCTTACATTGCCCTCCAATCTGGTACATTTCTTTCTATCCTTCCCCCCCATGATGTCACCTACCTCTTACTCTGTTCCTCACCCTTCTCTAACTCTTACACGACTCAGAAAGTGCTCATTACTTATGTGGCAGTGTGATTCAGTATTGTAAGCCTCATTTACATAGGATTGCCTAGTAATGCTTAGTTACATATCTTACACGGAGCTTCCCTCCCTTGACAACCACTAAACGGAGGCCATATTGTTTTGCTCTGCAAGTCCTCCATTGACATTTCATGTAATACATAAATCCCACAATTGTGGGCTTCTAAGCTTCGGTTTTCAGTTTTAGGTAGCGCACCCGTTTGCTGGTGTGCGCTACAGTTAAACACATAAATCCCGTGAAAAAAAAAAAGTTATATAACTTTTTTTTGCAACACTTTTTCATGCCAATGGCCACATATTTGGCCATTGGCATGCTTAATATAACAAATGCACCCTTTATTTGGAGCTGACATAGCTCCGTTTTTAATTTTGCAGAAATGTACTCAGTTGTCAGCTGAGTACATTTCTGCAGCTAACACGTCCGTTACACGGACTGGTTTGGGCTTCGTGGATCACTCACATACCTCATTTGCATATCTTGGAGCTGCAAATGAGGTATTGAGCATTTCCACGCCCACTCCGTGTAAGAGACGTGTTAGCTGTCTCTTACACGGAGATTTGGGCTGTTGCTGAATCAGGAGGCTTACACGGAGGCTTACACTACTCTTGAACTCCGTGTAAGCCTTCCTGAATCTGGCCCATAGTTATATACAAATAAACGAGCTTGCACACACACACACACACACACACACATATATATATATATATACATACACACACACACATATACACACATATATAGATATATATATATATATATATATATATATATATATATATATATATATATATATATGTGTGTGTGTGTGTGTGTGTGTGTGTGTGTGTAGGTTTACTATCAAAATTCTGAAAGTCATGCAGTCAAATACAGGTTGGCTGACTGCATGGTTTCTAAGCTATCATATCGACAGAAAGTGGTCAAGTTTGTATTAGCAAAAGTGCGTATATATTCACTACTATAAACTCAACATTTTGAATGGAGATCAGGGTACAGTGCAGATCAAGTAATTTACCCTTTTTCTCACTGTAGTGTGATCTCAGTGTTGGTATACATAATAAGCAGAGCATGTGGAGGCGGGGTGCAATGTGGCTTGCCCCACTGCTAAAAATAAGAGGACACACAAACTTTTGAAAGCAGAAGTCTGGCATGTCAAATGTCTATCATCATGTTTATATATATATATATATATATATATATATATATATATATATATATATATATACATACATATATATTTATATTCTCTATATATTATGTTATATTAATATTATATATATATATATATATATATATATATATATATATATATATATATACTAGAAACAGTATAGTAAGAAAGTAGATAAAAGATAAACAGCAATAAATGGATGTCTTGAGCACTAGAATTTATGAATGAGCAGTAACTCGTTTGATTCCCACAGCTTTGATTGCCTGTGAGACTCTGTGCAAGTCACTTAACCATAGACTCCCCTGTGTCTGAAAACAGTCCATGGAGATCAGTGTTCTACCGCAGAAAACAGTTTGAAATAAAATGACTAAAATAAGGCTAATGCTCCAACTAGAAAGGGTTATTTTTTATACTATAGATAAATATTCTGCAAGTGGTAGCATTTATGTAATTTACTAGTGCTTATTCTTCCAGATAAATCTCACTGCCCTTTTATTAATTTATCTTATTATTGCTGAGAACAGTCATGTGGTATTAAGGTTCTGACTTTTTGTAAGGTCATAGGTTTTGCTAAAATTGTTGCTATGATTGTTTTGATTCTTAAGTACTGTTTTTGTAACATAGTTAAATTATGAGTATATTAATAAACCATGCTGGCGATTCAGTAAACTCTGTGTAGGCTTAGTGTCAAGCCTACATGGAGTTTATGGTTTCGCACAATGAGCAGCTGCGCTAATTACATATGCATGCCGTGCATCACACTTACACGGATACAAGCGACTGTTTGTGGCCAGGAACAGTTTTGCCAGTCAGGAAACTGTGTAAACAGCATGAAGGGATATGACACAAGCAAACATGTTTGCCTGCGAGCAAATATGTTCTGCGAGATTGAGCGGACAGCCACAATGACTACAAGGGCTAAAATCAATGTATTGAATGCAGTAGTAACATATTATAGAAAAGTGTACTCAGTGCAATATACTCTACAACATATTTTTGACATACTGAAATCAAAGTTTTGTGGTGATCATCAAGGCAGCATTGACTGCAGTATAAATACTATAGTCTGGGGAAGTGTACATATTGAAAAGGGCCACAGAGTTGAAAGTAGAATAAAGAAAGAGGAAGAGGACATATGAAACATGGTAATGTACACCAGATAAGGGCATATCAATTTAAGCACACTCCAAAGACAAGTCCGTAGCATGAAAAGTAATCACATGTGTACGTAATGCTGTATGTGCTGCTGTTTACACCTCCTGTGTGGGTATATTCATATCATCACACAGTTACTGTATATTATGTGACTGTCACACAATGTCACATATCATATCATATCATATCACATATGTACATAATACAGTATGTGCTGCTGTTTACGCCTCCTGTGTGGGTATATTCATATCACCACACAGTTACTGTATATTATGTGACTGTCACACAATGTCATACATCAATGGTAATCATATATGTACGTAATACAGTATGTGCTGCTGTTTACACCTCCTGTGTAGGTATATTCATATCATCACACAGTTACTGTATATTATGTGACTGTCACACAAAGTCACATAGCAGTGGTAATCACATATGTATGTAATACAGTATGAGCTGCTGTTTACACCTCCTGTATGGGTATATTCATATCATCACACAGTTACTGTATATTATGTGACTGTCACACAAGGTCACACATCAATGGTAATCACATATGTACGTAATACAGTATGTGCCGCTGTTTACACCTCCTGTGTGGGTATATTCAAATCATCACACAGTTACTGTATATTATGTGACTGTCACACAAGGTCACACATCAATGGCAATCACATATGTACGTAATACAGTATGTGCTGTTGTTTACACCTCCTGTGTGGGTATATTCATATTATCACACAGTTACTGTATATTATGTGACTGTCACACAAGGTCACACATCAATGGAGATGATTGGTTGTAATATAAATATTTTATTTATTTGTTTATTTTACATTTGTTAACCGGGATAGTCCAACTGGATACATGTCCATTCTCAGTGGCGGCCCAGGGAGAAAAGCTCCATAGAAACACATATGCAAGACATACAAACAAAATATTCTAACATGTTTCTATACATACAACCAGACCATATAGATGAGCACACATTATTAATTCCTTGACAAAGACATATAGAATGAGCAATACAAACAATATTAAAGTATGTTATATATCTAGAGTCACATCATGCATCTGAATGTGGTATTGATAAGACTGTGCAGTCCTATCAGGAGATTATGTATTTAAGGCAAGAGTTACTGTGGTAGTGGAGGAGGACTGAAGTTAATCTGGTGTGGAGCAGGGACATAAACATTTGTTGCTGAGGTGCCTTTTGATAGTGTTTTTTAAATTTGGATAGAGAAGATTACAGGGTAATGGATGATGGCAGGGAGTTCCAAATTTTTGATATGTAAGATGAGTAGAGGGAGTCACCGGCATGGTTGTGGGATCTAGTAACTGTTAATAGTAACTTATCTGTGGAGTAGAGTTGCCTACGACAGGAAACTGCTGAATTAGGTTGCTTAAAGCTGGTGTTTTATTTGGGTGGGGGAGTAGCTTATAAGTGAAGATAAGTTGATTGTAGATTAATAAATCTGGCAGTTCATGACAGTCTAATTGTTTTAGGTTATGACAGTGATGGGTTCTAAAAGATGAGTTATTAGCAAATTTCACTATTTTGATTATAGCAGGTTGCCAGTTTGCTGGTTTCTGTTTTGGATAGATTTGTTAGGATTGGGGATGCATAAAGTAATGTTGAGAGCAAGTGAGTGTGAGCAGTTGTGGTCCTAGCAGTATGGGTCAGGAAGGATTTGTGTTTGTTGAGACTACCTAGCTTTCTGTGAGCGTTTTTGATAGCTAGATTAACGTGGATATCAAACTTTAACTTGTTATCAATGGTGACGCCTAGTAGTTTTGTGTGGGATTCGGGTGTGATAAGTGTACCATGTTTAGAATGAACATTGAAAGTGGCGGTAAGGCTTGTATTTTGTGAGGGGTGAAATAACAGGATCTTGGACTTTTTGGGCTTAAGAATGACAGTAAGTGTCAGTAAGCCAGTTTTCAACCGAGTGGGAATTATCCTGGGTTTTATTGTGTAGTTCTTGCAGGGTCTGACATGCTCACTGGAGAGGACATTCAGCAAAGACGGTATATACAACAGGGGTACATGCATATTGTGAAGGTTTGCAAAATTAGTTGCTTGAAAATGACTGAAATGTCAGGATAGGTCTCAACCAATCAGTACACAGCAAGAGGCTCATGGAAACAGTAGACAGAAGTAGGAACTGTCATGGACAAAATCAAATAACACCATTAATCTGTGACATTGACATAAAATATGTGACTGTGAGTTATTATACATGTTCTATATGAACACACCTGTACAACTGTAATGATTTGTCAGTAGTCTATAAGGGGAATCATGCACACCTTCCTCCAAAATGATCACTTTTTGCAGGTGTTAAGAGGGACACTGCTACACCTGTGGTTTAAATTATGTGCATTCCTGGCTAGTTCAGAGGTTTGCATAAGACATTTGCCACAATCCCCACTTCCAAGAACATAACCCATGATGCCACCAATGTTGTCAATGAGCTGTGTTTACTGGATGCATCACAGGAAGACGTATCACACATGCATCTTGTGCAACACATTGAGGGTAAGTCTGCACTGTCAACTCCTAATGGTTATGCATCACAAAGAATACTTAGGTATGACCAAGATGTGTGGAAGCTTACTGTGTCAAAAGTGATACAGCTGAGTAAGTCATGCCTGGAAGATATATGTATCAGCATTACAGATAACAACACTTAAAAACAGCACACTATTGTCAGGAGATTCCCCACTCATGCTGTGATTTGTATTCACCTGCATCAGGTGATCACAATGGACATTGCCTGCAGCATCTGCAATCGATCTATGAATTAAGAAGTGATCTGTTATAATGAGTGGTACACCAATATGTGAGACCAATGGCAGTGCATCTGTATGCCTATGTACACAGAAACTACAGCACTGCAAAGTGTAGTGTCAATGAGTGAGGACGCTGTCACTGCGATACTGTTCACATAACAAATGATACATGGAGCATATATCAGCACATGTAAAACCCAAGACATGTGTCACTGTCACCTTGACATTGTCATGGAAACATTCATACTGCTATGAAATCCTGACATTGTCATGCTATGAAATCCTGACATTGTCATGGAAACATTTATACTGCTATGAAATCCTGACATTGTCATGGAAACATGTACACTGCTATGAAATCCTGACATTGTCATGAAAACATTTGTACTGCTATGAAATCCTGACATTGTCATGGAAACATTTATACTGCTATGAAATCCTGACATTGTCAGGGCAACATGTATACTGCTATGAAATCCTGACATTGTCATGCTATGAAATCCTGGCATTGTCATGGAAACATTTGTACTGCTATGAAATCCTGTCATTGTCATGGAAACATTTATACTGCTATGAAATCCTGACATTGTCATGGCAACATGTATACTGCTATGAAATCTTGACATTGTCATGGAAACATGTATGCTGCTAGGAAATCCTGACATTGTCATGGAAACATGTATGCTGCTATGAAATCCTGACATTGTCATGGAAACATTTATGCTGCTATGAAATCCTGACATTGTCATGGAAACATGTATACTGCTATGAAATCCTGACATTGTCATGGAAACATTTATACTGCTATGAAATCCTGACATTGTCATGGCAACTTTTATACTGCTATGAAATCCTGACATGCATGCATAACTGTACATCAAGCCATGAACTGGTAATACTGACATGATGTATTGGTACATCCATGATACTGTACAGTCACACTATAGCTTTAGGATGGATACAATTGTACCTCATAGGTTTAGAGGTGCTTAGCAGAGTGCTAGGCTAAAGTCCCAAGATCACATAAGAGTCTAGCCATGTATAGCATGGGTTTCACAATTTTAAACAGCTATGTGAATGATGTTCTCACAGGTATGAGCCTATGATATGTTATGTAATACCAACTACCTCTATCCATGAGGGACATGGCTACAACAACAGGAGTACAATTATGATTAGCCATCCATTCATCTAGGTTGCTCTTAATGAGTGTCCGGCAATGCCTTTGCTTTACATGACTGGGAAACTTGTTCCAGAGAAGAGTTTGTGTCTGACAGCTGTATCTATCTCTACAGCATGATTTGTTATGTCAGAGGCTCAGTTAACATCCTTGGAACAATTAACCCTTGTGCAGTTTTTGTTAACAAAGCGTAACATTTCCAAAATGGCCAGATTGGAAACTGCCCTGTAGGCCAGACACAGGCTGACCCTTAGTAGTCTGTTGGAGATGTAATACAGTGACAAGGCTTTCAATCTCTCCATATAGGTCTTGTTGTTTATACCATGTACCTTCCTTGTGTCATAACTCAGGGGTTGCTAAAGCTGTTGCAGATGTGTGGTGAAGTACATGCAAAAGGGTGCATTGTTCTCAGTTGTTAGTATGATACAGGTGGAAAACAATGGATTTATAATGTCCCTTGATGTGGATGGCCTGCCCATATTTACAAGTTGTGCTACATACAAGGGATTTGTCACCACTGTGGTCACATGCTGGCGGAAGTTCTGCTTACTATTTCTCTAAGTACCCAGATGATGTATCACTTGATCTACTCATAAGGGGTGTGCTGTCTGTATTGTAATTAGCTTGTTTATTTGCCTTTAAAAAGGGAATTATTATGTTTTTTGTTCATTTAGTGTGTCTCTGGCAACAATCATTTGAGTGTGTTAATACTTTCTGCAGTATATCAATGGCATTCTTGTTTTCAATGATTGTCCACAATTTACAGCTGTCCACAAAGTTGGTTAGACAAAGGCTGTGTAAGTTTGTCTTGACTTCTCAGAATTAAATACTGCATAGGAAATGGCATAGTGCAGAACCTTGAGGTATGGCCCTAGTTGCTGGACTCTTGCTAGAGGTGAATTCATACACTTTGACAGTATGTGTCCTGTCTGTGATCCATGTGTACACCCACTTGGTGATGCAGATGTTCATGCCCACTTGAGACAGTTTCTGTGTAATACATGAGTGTGGATTTGTGTCAAGGGCCTTGGCTAGGTGAAGTTATGCAGGATGATAGTCATTTCTTTAGGCATGCCTTGGTGACCTTCTTGAACAAGTCAACTAGATTTAATGGACATAATGCGGCCTTAACAAATCAAACATGGATTTGATACAGTCAGGAGATTACCTCTGTCCTTTTTGATAAGGTGCATGATGATTTTTTGCTCTGCCTCACAGTAAAGGAGAGTTAGGTTTATGTGTGTATAATTTCCTGGCTTACATAATGTTCAGATGGATGACTATTGCAGTACACCTTTCTGCCAGAACACAGGCCATCTAAAGTACAGTTGTGTACACTTACCATAAATGTAGATGTTCGAATTGTATTCACTGTTGCAGTCATCACATTTGGATTATCCCTTGGCCAGCTAGAATACCAGAGGCTTAGTATTTCTGGGTTTTTTGCTGTTGCTTGAGGACTGATGTCAGGTCATCAGTAGTATAAAGTAAGGCAGCCAACGTCATTACATCAGTTTTTTTTTTGCTCTAACCTGTCAGGAACCCCCAAAGTAGGTGGTCAGGTTCTGGTAGAAGAACCCCACCAGTGGAAAATAAATACCAATATGTTCCTTGTAAGGAAAGAAAGAGAATAAAGGGGGCTGGAGGGAGGGAAACCAGGACTGTAAAAGTGAATACACTTGAACATCTACATTTATGGTAAGTGTACACAACTGTACTATGTTCTTCATGTTTCACTGTTGCAGTCATCACATTTGGGTAGATTCCCAAAGCTGAGGAAATGGGTGAAGGCAGTCAAGGAAATTAGAGGCTGGCTAGGATGCCCTGCAAGACTGCAAAGGCAAACCCTGCCCTGGATTTGGAGAAGAGAGCCAGGTGGTAATGCTTTGTAAAAGTTTGAACAGATGTCCAGGTGGCAGCCTACAGGATGTCCCTGGTGGGGACTCCTCTTAGGAAAGCTGCAGAGGTGGAGGCTGCTCTGGTGGAGTGTGTCCTGACCCCCTTGGGGGAGGCTTTCCATGCTGTTTGTTGCAGAAATGGATGCAGTGTGCTATCCATTTGGAAATAGTTTGCTTGGAGATGGCTTTGCCTTCTGCCCCTGTAGCAAAGCTAACCAGCAAGTGATCAGACTTTCTGAAGGATTTAGTCCTACCCAGGTAGAATCTGAGCTGTCTGTGCACATCTAGAGAGTGAAGAATCCTTTCCCCTCCATTCTGGGGGTTAGGAAAGAAGGTGGGCAAATGAATGGATTGGTTGAGAGCCACAATGGACACCACCTTGGGCATGAAGGATGGGTTATTTCTGAGGGCTACCCTGTCTGCATGGAAGATGGTGAAGGGTTCTATAGCCATGAGCACTTGCAGCTCAGAGACTCTTCTGGCTGAAGTGATGGCCAGAAGGAAAGCTGTCTTCCATGAGAGAAATTTTAGCTCTGTAGAAGAAGCTGGTTCAAAGGGGGGCAGGGTGAGCTTTTCCAAGGCAAAGTTAAGGTCCCAAGCTGGTGTTGGTGCCCTTCTGGGGGGGGGGGCACAAGATGCTAGCCCCTCTGAGGAACTGTTTGATTAAAGGGTGTGAGAAAAGGGACTGCTCAGTGGGAAAATAAGCAGAAATAGCAGAGGCATGAAATTTTATAGAGCAGAAAGAGAGACCACTGTGTAGTAGGTCAGCTAAGTAATCCAGGAAGAGAGGGATGGAGGGCTGTGCTGTATTGGCTCTCTTAGCCTGGATCCAGGTGCAGAACCTTTTCTGTTTATCTGCATAAGACTTTCTGGTGCTAGGACATCTAGGCTCATGGATAACATCCAAAACCTGTTTACTGAGGATGGCAGATTGGTTCAGGGTTAGGGAATAAGCCAAGCTGCCAGACTGAGTGTCTGCAATTTGGGATGCATGAATTCCCTTTCCCTCTGGGTCAGGAGGTTTGGAATCTGAGGAAGATGCCATGGAGGCAGCGGGGACAGGCTGTGCAGCAAGGGGTAGTAGTGTTGTCGGGGCCAGTCTGGAGCTATAAGAATGGTCCTTGGTTTTTCCTCCCTTATTTTGAGCAGTACCTTGGGGATGAGAGGTAGGGGAGGAAAAGCATAGGCCGATAAATTGACCCAGGGGAAGGACAGGGCATCCACTTTCCAAGCCATGCAGTGATGTTCCCTGGTGCAGAATTTTCTGAGCTGATGGTTGGTGTGGGAGGCAAAGAGGTTGACCTTCAGGGTTCCCCATTTCTGAGTTATTAGGGTGAAGGTACTTCTGTTGAGTTGCCACTCGTGTGGGTCCAGAAGGTTTCTGCTTAATTGGTCTGCCAGGGACTTGAGAGAGCCTGGTAAAAATTGTGCTAACAGGTGTAGTTGCATGGAAGAGGCTGTGAACTAAAGGGTCATGGCCAGCCTGCATAGAGGGTAGGAGTGAGTCCCTCCCTGCTTGTTGATGTACCACATCACAGTGGTGTTGTCTGTTTTGATCAGGAGAACCCCAGGAAAGAGAAGGGGTTTGAAAGCTATCAAAGCGTGCTGCACAGCCATCATCTCTTTTTGATTGATGTTCAGAGGGATTTCCTGAGGGCTCCACTGGCCCTGTATGCACCTGCCATCCAGGTGTCAACCCCAGGCATAGTCTGATGCATCTGTGGTGAGGGTCTGTGCAGCAGGGGTTGGGAAGAAGGGCTATCCCTTATTGTGTGAGCATGCTATTGCCCACCAAAGAAATTCCTTTCTGAAGCAAGGAATTATAGGTAGAAGAGTTTCCAGGTCTTGAGAGTGTTGACACCAAAGGCTTTTTAGGTACCATTGATGTTTCCTCATACGCAATCTGGCACATGGAATGAGTAGTATGCAAGATGCCATGAACCCCAGAGCTTGCAGGATCTTCCTTGCAGATAGCTGGTGCCTGGTGGCTAGTTAAGAGAAGTAGTCTATCATGAAGATTTGTTTCTCTGGTGTAAGGAATGCCATCTGGGATGCTGTGTCCAGACTTGCTTCCAGGAAGATTATCCTTTGAGTGGGCACCTGTTTGGATTTCTTTCCATTGATTGTGTACTCTAAGGAGGTTAGTAGGGTCTTTACAAAGGCCAGGTGCTTGAGAAGCTTTTCCTGGCTATCTGCCTGAATAAGTGAAGTCATCTAGGTATGGGTAAATTTGAATATTTCTTTGTCTGCAAAAGGCAATGGCCAGAGCCAGACATTTTGTGAAAACTCTGGGAGCAGTAGATAAGCCAAAGGGAAGCACACATAAATGAAAATGTTGAGATCCTGCCCTGAAGCGGGGATATTTCTTGCATGATTCCCTGATAGGAATGTGGAAGTAGGCCTCTATTAGATCTAGGGTGGCTAGCCAAGTGTCCTTGGACAGGATGGGTAACAGCTGCCAAAGGGTGAGCATTTTGAACTTTGGGATCACCAGGAAGGTCTTTAGAATGGATAGATCAAGAATAGGGCAGCAGGTGCCCTCTTTTCTGGGCACCAGAAAAAGTCTGGAGTAGAAGCCTTGGCATACCTGTTCTGCATGAACTTGCTCTATTACTCTCATAGAGAGCAGGGAAAGAATCTGTTTTGAGCCTCTGCCCACTGATTTGGTGGTAGATCCAGGAACCCTTTTGGGTTGGAAGGGTACAGATGGAAAATTTGTATCCCTCAGACACAATGTTCAGAACCCATTGGTCCTTGGTTATGGTGGCCCAGGTGCTTGAGTGAAATGAGAGTTTTCCTCCTAGGGGTAAGTGAAGGTGGGCAGAGGGGAGAGGTGAAGGAGGTGAGACATTGTGAGTTCTTACCATAAGGGGGTGGCTTAGAACTCCCTGGTTTTGAAATGGAGGTAGTCCACTGCTTAGATCTCTGCATTCCCTGGGGCTGCTGTCTGGGGGGAGGCTGTTTCCATGGGGCCTAGGCAGGGCTGGTTTACTCAGAGCAGGAAAGGACTAGTGTTAGGACGGACAATGTCTGCTGAACTCAGGGAGCAGGACTTGTAAGAAATCCTTAACTATTTGCATAGATTTAACTTTTTCATCCATCTTTTTTAAGACCTCTTCTGCCTTAATGCCAAACAAGTTATCTTTGTGCAAGGGGGCATCCAACAATTTAGATTTGACATGGTCTGGCAGGGGTTGTTGCTTAAGCCATGCGTGTCTTCTAATGACAGATCTAGTGACTGCTGCCCTGCAAGAAGCTTCTAGGGTGTCAAAACCACAGTGCAAAGTGTGTTTAGTTACTTGGCTTGCAGAATGCATTAAGTCTTGTAAATCTTTAGATTCTGCCCAAGCAGGAAGGGAAGACATTTTTTGTTTAAGGAGTTCCAAGGTATGTTGTTGTAATTTTGGCATAAGGAACTGACAGTTTAGTGCCCTGATAGCAAGAGTAGCTGAGGTGTATACTTTTTTACCCCATCTGTCCAATGCTCGGGAATGCCTGTCTGAGGATATGGGATTCTTAGCAGAGGTTGCTTTAATCTCTTTTGGCCCTTGAGAAATGATCTCAGGGTCAGCTGTTGGATTTTTAAAAAGATATTTGTGTGAGTCAGGGACTCTATAGTACCTGTCTGGTTTTCTGGGAGCAGGAGGTAGGGCATCAGGAGTCAAGCTGGATTCAAGGAAAACATCATCCACAATATCCAGGTCTGGGGGGATGGCCAAGGGTCTGTGTTGCAGAAGATCTAGGAATTCCCTGAGTCTTTTTTTAGACTGAGGGTAGTCCTGACTCTCCCATTGGAAATGCTCCCTTAAAGTATGCAGGATTTCCCCAAAGGAAAAATCTTCTGGGGGAGAGGTTGAAGGAATATAGTCCTCTGCATCAGAATCCTCATAAGTGGAGAGGGGTTGCATGTCTTCATAGTCAGATGCATCAGATTCATCTGACTCTTGATCAGACAAAACTACAGGAGACAGATCTCTTTTCCTTTCTGAGGGTGTAGCTTGACTTCCCCTGATCAGCATGATAAGGTCTTCCACCATTTTAACCATTTGAGACTGAGGCAAGGTAGCAGGCACCTGAGAATGGGTCGTCTGTTTCTTGGGTGTGGTTCAAACCCTTGGCCTAAGAAACTTGGTCATTTTTGAAAGAACGGTAGTTGTGAAAGAAGACGTCAGTTTGTGTTGAGATTTGGTAGAGTGAAGGGCTTCCTCGGAAGCCGGTGCCTGCTCAGCGGCTCCGGACCCATCCAAGGTAGAGACAACTGCAGGATCCTTAGTCGAAGAAGAGTTTTGCAACATACCGGACTCCGAAAGGGTCTCGGCAGCGGCCCGTGAATCCACAGAAGTTGGCATCAGGGGCTGGGAAAGTGCCTCACTGAGTACCGGAGGACTGATGACTAACTTAACGGAAGCGTCATCGGTCGGTTTGGACCTGTGCGGTCTGTCTCTGTCTTTATCTTTATGTTTTTTCATAAGATCTGCTGTTGGATAGCTTACCGAAGCAATATTGGAATTTGAGGATGGTAAACAAAAATATCTGGCTACAATAAGGGCCAACAACAGATAGTTCTAGTGTTGAACAAAATACAGAAGCGACAATGGGGGATGTCATGGTCTGGGCCTAAACAAGTGATGCAGTAAGAGTGGAAGTCTCAGTGTGGTATTTGCTTTCCACAGGCGAGACAACTGTTAATTTTTTCTGATATTGGTTAGTGCAAGAAAAAAGGATCCCCAACGGGGTACTTAGATTTACAAGACTTCAACTTCAAATCAGAGATCGTAAACTGAGGTACAGCCAACCAGCACTCATGCCAACTGCTTCTGCTTCGGCCTCCATGGCAAGAAAGACTGATGTAATGGTGTCGGCTGCCTTACGTTATACTACTGATGACCTGACGTCAGTCCTCAAGCGACAGCAACCGATGCAGAAATACTAAGCCTCTGGTATTCAGACCGGCTGAGGGCTACTCTGGCAGGGATAACCCAAATGTGATGACTGCAACAGTGAAACACGAAGAACATCTGTGTCTGCTAGGTTTAAGTTACTGAATAGGCAGCCATGACCCACTGAGTCCGTGTTTTTAGCCTTTGAACAGGTGAGCTGCTTTCCTGAGAAAATAAGCTGAGTAATGCTTGCATTTATACTTTGGCTGTGGGGATGGGGGGTGAAGTTTGATCCAAACTGTCTGCAAACTAGCAGATTATCTATTTTCTCTGGTTGAGTATGGCTGGCATTAGCAAACAGCTCTGTGCTTGGTTGCGTATTCCCCTTAACATTTCATACTTATTTAAAGCAATGATTTGTGACACCTTCAAATACAATCCTGGGAATGTGATACATGCCACACACTGGTACTGTTCACACAGTCATACAGCTGTACCTGTGTCACATAATTACATCAGTTGCATGTCATATGCCTATATATTTTTCATTGTAATGCTATGTGTGAGCGGCCTGATACCATATAGGGACACATTAAACTGAGGTGGTTGTGTCTCATGCAGAACAGTTACTGATACAAATGCTGAGGTTCACACAATGCTGCTGGGGACCACTGCATCCTTGGGAACAGCAACACAATTGCACATGCAGTGAATTCCACAAGGTTGCAATTGAATAAAAACTTGTGATATGCTTGTGTATATAACAGCATTTCAACATGTGGACAAAAAAGAAGTTATGTCTTACCATAATGTTCCATCTGTGTTGTTTCATCTTCGTTTATTCATTACTCTTGGGATTCGGTTCCGACCTTGGAACCAAGCCGGCCTTTTTTCAAGCTTGCGTCAGCCACAAACCTCTCGAGCTAAGATTTTACCCATCATGCCCTTCTCCCTGTTACCTCAGATCTAGTTTTCAAGTTGGAAAAGTGAAGCCGAGGCTACCTCTGATCAGACATGACCTAACAACTGGAAAGAAGGACAAATGAGATCCACCAGAAACCTTCGGTGGGGGAAGGCAGGTGGGCTGTAATGAATAAACGAAGATGAAACAACACAGATGGAATGTTATGGTAAGACATAACTTCTTTATCTGATGTTGTTAATCTTCATTTATTCCTTACTCAGCTACCTTGTTCCCTGGTCGGCCCTATGGAAGGACATTCCAGAGCACCATAGAACCAAAGGAAGCTCTGCCTCTGGAGGCCAAATCCAATTTGTAAAGAGCAATGAAGGTATGAGGCCTAGCCCAGGTTGTGGCTGCACAAATGTCATTCAAAGATGTTCTAGCATGGAAGGTTGCAAAAGTTGACACTGATCTTGTAGCATGGGCCTTTACTCTGCCCGGTAAAGGGATACCATTCTTGCCATAAATGAAAGTTATACAATTTCTCAACCAAGTGGCTAAAGTAACTTTAGAAACTGGACAACCTAATCTGGATTCAGAAAAGGCCAAAAACAGCTGGTCAGATATTCTATTAGATTTAGTCCTGTCTAGGTAAAAACGAATTTGTCTATGTATGTCCAAGGTATTGTGATACGAATGTGATACGAAAGAAAGGAACATTGAGAGAGTGTGATTATTTTGACTGTTGCCTCACTATATCTCGACATTTATTTTATTCTTTCTTATTTCTTTTTGATATATAGAATGATGTTATATTCTGAAACATTCAAGTCTTCTGGGCAGGCATAAGAGATGATGCTCTGTTCTGGAACATTCTGATGATTTTAGCAAGTTACATTTGATTACAAAACATACTTTGTTTACTACTTTTAGTTATGAAACATAACTTGTCTGGAATTTTCTAGTAATGTACTAAAACTCACAAGGTTATTGGAATATTCCAGTGTAGTACTCAAAATTTGCAGAATCATTGTACTTGGCAGGATTTGCTGTTCCTTCTGGAGTGGATGGCCAACACCACAGAATGCTCTAGCAAGATCCAGCCTACACTGGAAAGTACTGATTCTCATGACTTGTGGTAAACAACTTGGTTATATATAGATGGGATTATCTGCATTCAGGCAGAAGCCTCACCTGTGGAGTGGACGCACTGCCCAGGACTGTTTTCCCGATGAGGACTCCTGCCTGACTGCAACGGGGCTTCCCAGTCGAGACTGAAGACAGGATCAAGTTTTCCCTTTATTGGTGATGTATAACTTTCTTTAAATGTGTTGTCTAATCTTTCTTTCTGTTAAACTTTTTATTTTAGTAGCATAGAGTGGATTTACTTTTCTATTTCTAACAGATAAATAAAGCTTATTAGCTTGTTAATCTTTTTAGTAGAAATAAAGTTTGTATTAGTTAACTTTTGGTGAAAAGTGTCTTTATTTCGAATCCTGCTCATTAGGCAATACATTATTTTTGGCATAGTCGGCAGGATTCAAAATGTTTAAAAGGAAAAGTAAGAAGGACATAGCGGTGTTTGAGATAGAAATCCCAGGATGGGACCAGGACCTGTATAAAGCATTAGCTTTGGAATGGTCAACGGGTACAGGATTAAGTGAGAATTGGGATGTTTGTTTAAAAGATGCCGAACCTGGTTCGGTGCAAGCATGTTTACAAAAGGTTTTAGTGGAAAAAGGGAAATAATTGAGTGCCATATGCAGACGGGGCTGGATCCTCTTGACTGCATACCGAAAATCACATGACGCTAAAATACGTAAGTGTGAACAAATAAAACAACTAGAGAAACGGATAGTAGAGTTAGAAAAACAAAATGTAATATTGCAGTGTCAGATTAAATTGTTAGCAGACTAAACAGACATGTATCAGCATGTAGCCGAAAAGGCTGCAATACAAGTAGCAAGATACAAATATCGAAAACGAAGAGGCAAAGGTAATAAAAAGAAAGTACAAGTGCCAATAGCGAAGGCAGGTTTTGACTGGGACCCAGACCACTGGGATGGAAATAGGTTCATAGGTTCATAGGTAAGTACTAGGCTATCTGCCCATGGGCATTTATAAGCCTAGCCACAGAGTGATGGCTTTCGCCTCCCCATTAGATTAGTAACCTGGGCCTCTGTCAACAGGGCTCCTGAAGTGATCCCAGGGTAGAACTTACGATTACCCATCCACTCATCAAGATTTCTCTTGAAGAGGGTCATAGAGAAGCTCTGTCGAATATGGATTGGGATTCTATTCCAGAGTGAGGGGAGTCACTGGGACAGGAATCTATCCCTCCAGCATGTCCTGTTTATTGATGTACATAGGTTCAAGTCGCTAGAACGAGTGGTTCTGAGGGATCTCGTTTTTTTGTGGTGAAGCATGTCCATTAGTTCAGGGTTTGACATGGCCCTATAGGTCAGGCATTGGTCACCTCTGAACAGACAGTAAGTGACTGAGAAGAGCTAGAGCTTTTTTAGTCGTGCTTCATAGGGTAATTGGTTAAGGCCCTTAATCCTCTTAGTGAGGTACTTCTGTGGTCTTTCTAGTTGTTGCAGGTGTCTAGTGAGGTACATCCCAAATGGGGCATTGTACTCTATTATGGGCCTAATGAGTGAGGAGTAAAGGGGCACAATCACCTCCTTGGATCTGGATGAGAAACCCTTTGTGATAAGGTGTGCCACATAGAAGGATTTCCTGACCGTTTTGGCTATGTAGTTATCAAAGGAGAGCATGCTATCTACTTGGGTACCCAGGTCCCTAATTACTTCTTCTGTACTTAGTGGATTCCCATCTATGTGGTAGTTTGTAGGTACTTTGTTTTTCCCAAATGGGATTACTATGCATTTTTTAGCATTTAGCTTGAGGCCGTGACTTTGACACCAGGTGTTTGTCTCTGTGAGACCCTTTTGCAGGATGTCTGTATCAGCTGGAGAGTCAATTATTGCACCCAATTTACAGTCATCTGCGAACTTGGTTAGCCACAGTCCCTCCGCCTTTGCCTGTACTTCGGAGAAATATATACCAAACAGGAGGGGTCCCAGGACTGAGCCCTATGGGACTCCGCTTGTGACTGGTTTAGAGTCAGACATGGCACCTGCCACTCTTACCATGTGGGTTCTGTCTGAGAGCCAATTGGCAACCCATCTCATGACATGGGGGTTGATATTTAAGCTGGTGAGTTTGTCTATGATTCCTGAGTGTGGGATGGTGTTGAATGCCTTAGTGAGGTCCAGATATGCTGTGTGGACCATCTTCCCTTCATCTATGGCCTTGGTGACTGTTTCAAAGAAGTCAACCAAGTTCAGGAGGCAAGATCTGCCTTTAACAAAGCCGAACTGGGTGGGGTCCAGTGTCTGGAGGTTCCCAATGTCCCTGTTAATGAGCTCCATGATAATGCGTTCCATGGCTTTGCAGACCAAGCTAGTCAAGCTTATAGGGTGATAGTTCCCAGGGTCAGTTGTGGCACCACCTTTGTGGAGTGGTACGACTGTTGCTGCACGCCATTCTTTGGGTACATAGCCTGTAGAGAAGCTGAGTTTGAATAGTGATTTGAGATGGGGTGGTTAGTTCATTTTGAAGCTCGTGTAAGACACAACCTGGGATAGCATCTGGTCCCATTGATGCTGTGTTTTTGGCCTTTGCAAGGGCTGTCTTTACTTGTGTGTCTGAGATATCTGGAGCGCCACATTCTTCTGGGATGGGTGCTAGCCCCTTTGGTGGAGGGGGGGTGAAGTTTGCACTGAACTTGTCAGCCAGGATGTTGGCATTGTCGGTTGGTTCAGTGTATTTATGGCCATTATGCACTAGCTCGGAGCATATCTGAGCGTTTGCCCCTAGACTCTTGACATAGTTAAAGAAGGCCTTGTGGTTATCCTTAGAGTCACTGGCTATTTTTCTTTCGAAGTTGGCCTTGGATGATTTAATGAGGGAGCGCAGTTTTTTACTGATGTTAATCAGAGATGCCTTCTTATTTTGGGATTTTGTTCTATCTTGCAGGAGTTTCCTCCTTCTGTTGTAAAGTTTATTTATGGCCGGGGTCCACTAGACTGGCTTCCTCTTTTTTGAGGAGTTGGTCTTGGTTTTACTTGGGATTGCTCAGTCCATGCATTCTTGAAGGTGTTCCTAGAATGCACTTGTAAAGGATTCTGCCGTTGGGTCATCATTTTCCATTTGATTGGGAGCTTTGAAACTTCCCACCTCAGTCTTGAGGAGTGTGAAGTTGGCTTTAGAGAAGTTTTTTACCTTGATTTCTTTGACTGGGGGGGGGGGGGGGTCGGGATGTGGATGTCCAGTGTGATTACTTTGTGATCTGATCTTACCAATGACGAGTTTACCTCAGGTGTGGAACATAGGTTCCCCATGTTGGTGATGACCAGGTCCAGTATGTTGTCACTTCTTGTGGGAGTGGTGACCAGCTGTTCAAGGGTGTTTGAGTTTATGAACTCAAGGAAGCATTGGGCTAGGGCGTTTGAGCTTGAGTAGTTTTCCCAGTCAATGTTTGGATAGTTGAAGTCACCCAGTAGCATGTTGTTGGGTAGAATCTTCATACTTTCTAATGTTCTCAGGAATGCTGCGTGAGGGTCCTGAGACAAGGTTGGAGATCTGTAGCAAGCTATAAATTGAACAGTCAATTTACCCACTGTCAATTGCACTTGGATGGTCTCGGATTCTGTGTGCTGTGCTACTAACCTGGAGGTGTGGGTGTTCTTGATGAATATGGACACACCCCCTCCTTTTCTGTTCCGGTCCTGGTTTTGGGACCTAAAGGTATGGTAGGAGTTATAGCCTGGTAGTGCTGGGGTGCTCTCTGGAGCCTTGAACCAGGTTTCTGTCACTGCACATATGTCGATTTCTTCCATACTAAGGAGAGCCTCAAGTGCGTGCATTTTGAGGTTTAGACATCTGGCGTTGAGCAGCATTACCCTCAGTTTTTGTTTATTATTGTTGTTTATGGAGGTGGGTTTGTCTTTTGAATCTTGCCTGAAAAAGGCAGTATTGGGGTGGCAAGAGTCTTGGCCAGTATTTGAAATCCCAGGGGAGACAGGTGCAAGCCGTCTCTGGCGAAGCAACGTGGCTTGTCAAGCATGTCATCCCAGGCTGACAAGTACTGGATCCCCTTTGAATGACACCAGTAGTTTAACCAATTGTTGAAACTGATCATTTTTTCTTCATATGCTGGCATCATTTTGGGTGAGGGCAGGATGCTACTCAGAGTCAGAGTCATACCAGCGTGGGCTACATGGTCAGAGAGCTCCTCCATGTCTCTTTTCATGTAGTCCAGGGAGGTACGTCTCAGGTCATTTACACCAACATGTACAATGACAGAGTCATATTTGTACTTGTTGTGGAGTGACCTGAGTGCATGTGTTATGTGACGGATTCTGGCACCCAACAGGCAGCTTACGCTAACCTTCTCCTTGTTCAGTCTAGTGAATCTAGAATATCTGGAATTCTTCTGATTCTCCGTCCCATTCGGATTCGGATATTGAAAATAGTATCTCCCGAGAATAAAGGGGGACCAGTAAAGCTAAAACCAATTCTTCGACGATGGCAGCAAATGGTTAACAGGGCACAAGGGCTCCAAGGAGGGCAGGAACAACTTCATTACAAAGATTTTACTCAACAGGAAATAAATGATTTGATTGAAAGATTTAAACAAAAATCTGGAGAATCATTAATAGCATGGATAGTGAGACTGTATGAATTTGGGGCTGCTGGAGTGGAAATAGATCAAATAGACACTAAAAGATTTAGGATGTTAAGTAATGATCCATCAGTGCAGGATGCATTTCGAAATTATAACAAAGGCGGAATGGCAAGTCTTTTCAAAATTATAGCAGATTGCTGTGCCGAAAAATATCCAACAGAAATGGACTGGCCTTCTAATGATAGGCCATGGTATATGTTAAGAATTAAAGAAGAGACAATGAAAACTGCTTTACTTGTAGGGGGCGCTGATGCATTACTACAATGTGCTTTGACAATTTCTGTTAGAAATAAGATTATTAAATTAGCCCCTCCAGCTTATAAAACGGTAATATTGACATATTTAATTAGTGAGACGGGAAATCCTATTTCTCACGTTATTGAGGGATTGCGGCAGTTGGGAGAGCTAGGAGAATGGGGACCAAAGCAGTTACATAATGATAGATGAGAAAACAGAAGTGCTGGATAAAAAGAAGCTTGAGTATCCCGAAAAGATATGTTTACTGCATTGTTGAAAGATGGGGT
The DNA here is from genome assembly GCF_019279795.1 of Protopterus annectens. NCBI lineage: Eukaryota > Metazoa > Chordata > Ceratodontiformes > Protopteridae > Protopterus > Protopterus annectens. Next base: position 1,497,353,213 of record NC_056745.1, read on the forward strand.
ATCTAAGGATAAAATTGATGGGATAGACACTCCGACAATGTGGGAGATGTACAAAAAATGAGGTCTGAATAAGAAAGGTAGGCAAACTCGGAATGTAGAAAAACAGGAGGAGATTGTAGTAGGCAGTAAAACTGAGAATAGGGAAGAAGATTCAGCAGTTCCCTCTGTTCCACCTGTGACATATCCTGACTTGTCAGATTTACATTTCGATCAGGAAATTGGCCAAGCTCCAGTAAGTGGATGGGCTCGGCAGGATTTTAGACCATATGTAGATTTGACAATATTCTGGAAAAATAAAAATGAACAACAAGTCCGAGCTCTAATTGATACTGGAGCGGAGGCCTCATTAATTTATGGGAATCCAAGTTTATTTAAAGGGTGACAAGTTACTATTACAGGCCTTGGTGGAAAGCAAATTAAAGCTATTCAGACAATATTAGAAATGAAAATAGGTCAATTGCCACGGAAAAAGTACTCTGTCCTAATAGTACCTGTTCCTGAATATATAATAGGAATTGACATTTTAAAAGGGTCGATGTTGAATTTATTGGATGGACAGTATCAATTTGGCGTTAAGCCATATTTTTCAGTTAAAACAGTTATAGTAGAGAAAGTTAAAATGCCACCTGTAGAATTACCTTCAGCAACAAAGGTAATTAGTTTGAAGCAATATAGAATCCCTGGGGGGCATAAGGAGATAGGTGAAGCAAATCAGGATTTATTAAATGCAGGTGTCTTGAAAACTACTACAACAGCATGGAATAATCCAGTTTGGCCTTTCAAAAAGTCAGACGGGTCTTGGCGAATGACAGTAGATTATCGAGAATTGAATAAATATACTCCGCCACTAACAGCGGCGGTTCCATATACGATTACATTAATAGAAAATATACAGAAACACCAAGGTACTTGGTATGCATTAACAGACTTGGCAAATGCTTTCTTTACCATACCAATCGCAGAAGAGAATTATGATCAATTTGCTTTTACCTGGCAGGGACGACAATATACGTTTACTCGGTTACCACAAGGATATTTGCATAGTCCTACTATCTGTCACAAAATAGTGGCAGAACATTTAGATTAAATAGGGTTGCCTCAGAACATGCAAATTTCACATTACATTGACGATATTCTTATTCAAGGGAATTCTGAACAAGAAGTGAGTGAGTATTTACAAATAGTAATAAATCACATGAGAACAAAGGGCTGGGAAATAAATCCCAATAAGATTCAGGGACCAGCTCAAACAGTAAAATTTTGGGGAATTCAGTGGCATCAGGGACATAGAAAAATTCTACCTAAGGCAAAGCAAACGATTTTAGAATTTCCAACCCCTCAAGACAAGATGGAGGCACAGCATTTTATAGGATTATTTGGATTCTGGAGACAACATATTCCCCATTTAAGTCAAATACTTTCCCCATTGTATAAGGTGACTAGGAAAAAATATGAGTTTGTTTCGGGGGATGATCAGCAAAAAGCTTTTGAACAAGCAAAGCAAGCTATTTAAAAGGCTTTAGATTTATGGCCCCTACATGACGGGGAAGTAGAGTTACATGTATCTGTGCAGGATCATTATGCTAACTGGAGCCATTGGCAGAAACAGGGATCAAAGCGGGTGTGACTAGGATTCTGGACTAGGAAATTACCAGATGCAGGAGAAAGGTATTCTCCTTTTGAGAAGCAGTTACAAGCATGTTACTGGGCACTGGTAGATACTGAACAAATGACAGTAGGACATACTGCACTTTTGCGACCAGAAATGCCTATAATGCAGTGGGTAATGAGTTCACCCAAGACACATAGAATAGGTCATGCGCAGGAAGCAAGCATTATTAAATGGAAATGGTACATTCAGGATAGAGCCAACCCTGGAATTAATGGAGTAGCGATGCTACATGAAAAAGTGGCTCAAATACCATTAGATCAACAACTATCTGTTACTGACAAGGCTGAACCAGTCAGTGGGTCTCCGGTAAAATGGGGTATGCTATATGTACAGGTACCATTAGAACAACGCAAACATGTTTGGTTTACTGATGGGTCAGCAAAATATGTAGGAAATAAAAGATGTTGGAAAGCTGCATTCTATAATCCAGTGCCTAAGAGACTTTTAACATCCTCAGGGAGTGATAAAAGTCATCAGTATGCAGAATTATATGCTGTATATCAAGCACTGAAACAGGAGATGCCAGGTATATGTCATATTTATACTGACTCTTGGTCAGTGGCAAATGGATTGGCAACTTGGTTGCCTACCTGGCAGAAGAATGACTGGAAAATTCATTCAAAAGAAAATTGGGGAAAAGAATTATGGCAATTGATTGGGGAAATGATAAATCAAGGTTCTGTAACAGTTTATCATGTTGATGCACATTGTTCTGCAGATTCTCTAAAACAGTGGTTTAATTCTGTTACAGATGAACAAACGAGAATTTCAGAAGCTAATATACCAGATGATTCTGAGCAAATGGGGATGGCAAAATGGGCACATCAGAAATGCGGACACCTAGGAGAAAAAGCCACTCACAGGTGGGCACAAACGAGAGGAATTGCACTTTCATTAGACTTAATTAAAACTGTTATATTACAATGCCTGATATGTCAGCATACTCAACAAAGATCCATACCTCATATATTTCAGGGACATGTAGGACGAGGAAAGTTGCCAGGACAAATATGGCAAATCGATTATGTTGGTCCTTTACCACTAAATAAAGGCTGTCAATATATATGCACAGCGGTAGATACTTATTCTGGGTATCTTGTTGGTTTTTCATGCCGATGAGCAACACAGGTAAGTACTTTAAGAACTTTAGATTTAATCATTTTGTATTATGGAATGCCTTTGCAAATACAGAGTGACAACGGATCCCATTTTAAGGAAAAAATGGTACAGGATTTTGCAAAACAACATAATATTGAATGGGTATTTCATATACCCTATTACCCGCTGGCAGCAGGGTTAATTGAAAGAATAAATGGCTTACTTAAAGATCAATTAAGAAAATTAGGAAATGGAGCTCTGCAAAACTGGAGATATAATTTAAATGTGGCATTATAGATTTTAAATAACAGACCAATTTCAGAAACAGAAACACCATTAATGAGAATGTTAACTCCAGTGTTGCAGATCAAACTATATGGGACGACTGAAACAATTACATATTGGGAAACTCAAGTAGGTGCATTAGCTCCTACTAGAGCTACACCTGAGACTGCAGGATTGAGTCTATATTCAATGAATGCTTGTAAAATACCACCAAGGACAGTTCAGCTGATTGAGACTGGGATTGGAATTCAAATTCCAACAAAGCATTTTGGTTGGATAATGCCTCAGTCAGCACTTGCTTTGAAAGGTGTTCAGTTTGTAAATGGAGTTACTGAAGCAGGTTATCAAGGGGAACTTAAAATTATTCTGTTAAATACTTCAGATGAGAATGTTCATGTACAGAAAAAGGATAGGGTAGCCCAAATATTTATTGTACCTGTGTTAGGCGGTTCCATCACCAGAGGGCAGTCATCGCCTGTTACCGCCTTCGAGAGGGAGCAGATATCTAGTATGCATGAAATTAATTCAGGTGCAAAAATATGGGTTCATGAACCCAATAAACAACCTGAACAAGCAGAAGTTATTGCTGCTGGGAACGATAATACTGTTTTAATTATCAAGCCAGGAAAGGAAAAATGGGAATATATACCAGCGGATTGGTGTTATTTGTGAGAGTAATCATGCTACTTTTTTCCCCCCCTGATTTTAGATCTCAGTTCTAATGCTAATTGTTGCTGCTTTCGTATTGTATGGAGTCCCTTCGATGGAGTGCGTAACACTAGGAGTAAAAGCAGTTAAAATTCATTCAACGGTACTCCAGTTGGGATGGGCTGCTAGTACATGAAATAGAACACAAACAAATTTTGCCTGTCCCACTCGGCAAGGATGTCCTACTATTAATTTAACTTTTGAAGGAAATTTAACTATTTGGAGGGTAAGAAGAGGGCATATTTATGTTCAGTTACTAGATGACAGACAAGCTATGGTAATAATTCAAAATCACGCAGATATAAGATGTTGTAATTGTAAATATGAACACACATACCGAGACGATTACTATTTTTGTCAGAACGGAACTGATATTTATAATAAATCAATTGATTTACAGAATATAACAGTACTGTTTTGTATGAATGCAACTCAGATTATAAATGGAATATGGGCCTCTCAAATAATTATATTGAACAACCACCCCGAGGCTCACTTTGACCAAATAATTAAAGTGCCTTCTACATGTAAATATGTAAGACAAACATATCAAAAAACTGTATTATATTTTAATGTCACTTTTTCAAAAACAGGTAAATGTAGACAAAAAATGAGCTTGGTATAGCACCTTATTAGGGGGGATTGGTACAGGACTAGGAACTTTAAATGCCTTTGATGTTGAAGTCTTAGCTAATAAAATCAAAATTGTAGGTCAGGATGTTTCACAAATTATACATCTGCAAACACAATGGAATCCTACAGTTTGGCATACTCAAAAACAGCTAGTTAGTTATGAAAAATAATTTTTGGATCAATTTAATGCTTCTGTAGTTCATAATTTGAAATTTGACAAAAATGTTACTAAGTTTGTAAACTGGACAATATTGTATTTTACAATCTTTTTATGTTTCAATACAGAAGAATTTTGTACAGACAAAGTTAATGCTTAATAATGAACATATATGGAGACAATTATTTCTCAAATGGATACCTAATACTAATTGGATAAGATTGTTTTCTGAAAAAACAAGATGCACAGATGATTTTTGTACAGGTTATATCATGCATTATAATGTCACAAACGTGAAAATAATGTGTCAATTTGTAACTTTGTCATTGGTATTTGGACCTCCTGTGTATCCATTCCAGTATTGGCTAACCCACGTAGAAGGAAGTTATGTTGATTTCTCAAACCAAATGCACAAACGGGAACACTGTATTGAAACGATGGATGGACTTATCTGTGGACAACATTCTCCTGTATATGAGCCATGTTTTCTTCAACATTCCAGCAACATCTGCAAATGGACTGTATTATCTCCTACGTTTGAAATATTTGTCAAAATAGCACCACAATTTATATGCTTAGTGACAAACCAAACATTATTATATACTTTAATGCATCCTTTTGTAGGCTGTTTAGATAATGTAACCCATTTACATTGGCACAATGAAACGTATGTATTTTCTCCTGAGACACATGTTAATGTATTTCTTACTTTGTTACCAGACAAGCTGGAATATCATAATTTGACATTTAACTTAAATCCTTTACAGAAAGTATTAAATAATACTCAATATCTTGAAAAACATTTACAGGTAGTAAATTATAGTATTTTACATCATGAAATGACAAGCATTATTATAGGGAATAAATTGGTTAGTTTGGCCAAGAAGACAGAATCCGACACTGCACACAACTGGTGGGATATATTTACTGGATGGTCAACATCTGGTACCAAATTGTTGAATTGGTTATTACAGCCAATATTAATTTTAATGATTGTTTTGATTTTGTTAACATTTTGGAATTGTGGCTTAACATATTGTATTTATAATAAGGCAAATATGGTTTTAAATGTCGGATATAAGTGAGTCAATAGTCAAGGGGCCGAATGTGATATGAAAGAAGGGAACATTGAGAGAGTGTGATTATTTTGACTGTTGCCTCACTATATATCGACATTTATTTTATTCTTTCTTATTTCTATTTGATATATAGAATGATGTTATATTCTGAAACATTCTAGTCTTCTGGGCAGGCATAAGAGATGATGCTCTGTTCCGGAACATTCTGATGATTTCAGCAAGTTACATTTGATTACGAAACATACTGCCCAGGATTCACAAATCCTCCGTTTAAGACTAAATTAGTCTTACACGGACATGCCAGTCTACGAGTAAGACAGCAGTGCACCATGCATATTAATGAGGATGCGCTGCCTCAACTCTAAGGCTAACACGGAGCATGCATGAGTGCAGGGGGCATGTCGGACTGCCGAGCAGTCCAGAAATCCATGCCCCTGCAAGTCTCTCAATTGGGAAATGTCAACTGACATGAGTGAATCCGCTCAAATGTGTACATACCCAACACTACACTTCCCCACATTCTAAACCCCTGTACAATTATAAAATGTAAAACTTTTATTTTTTTATTATTCCCGATATAGCTGCCTGTATTTGCATGTGTTTGCGTGGGTTTGCCCATTGCTTAGCTACAGTTAGCAGTTTAGACATCGAAGAGGATAATAAGAAATGTGTATGCAAATTAAGCAAAATAGCAATAGCATAGTGGTAGAGCCTTCGCACAAAGAGGAGACGTTCCCGGTTTGAGTCCCACCACTCCCCTTTCTATTTTCTGTTGGAAATCTGTATATAAAAATAATTCATGACATTTATCATTTAAATTTTAGTAAAAAGCATTGAAATGGCCTATGTAGTAGTGAATGAATTTTATATATATATGTATATATATATATATATATATATATATATATATATATATATATATATATATCTAAGAAGGTGAAATGGTTATGCATACTGATGAATGCATAAGTAACGTAGCTTAAGCAATATGAAGCACTGCTCAGCAAAGTTTACCAGTATTAAGCATATTTAAGTATAATTGCTCATAGCTGAGCACTGCTTTAAATAACGCAATAGTTTTGCATGGAGTTGCGCATTGCGCAAACTAACGCAAACAGAACATGTTTGCACGTAGCTGCGCACCGCACTACCTAGCACAACATCGGGCAACGTCGAGTAACGTAGAGCACCGTAGAGCAACATTGGGCAAAGTTGAGCAAAGTCGGCTAAACACAGCCACACCTCCTAGCCGGTCTGGCCAGTAGTAAAATAAAAAGCAATGACAGGCCTCGAACCCGGGATACTGTGCACCATAATCACAGTACTGACCCACTAAGCCATGACAGCTTTTCATATGCATGCACTTTCAACACATACATACATATCAATGGAAGTTTACCCATTGCTAAGCAGGTGTGCCTTTAGCTGAGTGTTTTCAAAACTGGCCAATCACAAATAAGTGTGGGAAATGATGCATATTTAATCTACATAGGTGGGAATACTTGCCATAACTGATTGTAGCTCCCATCTGCAGGCAGCAATGGCTGGTGCTGGAGAAGGCTCTTGTTTTCGAGCGCAATGTTGGGGCATTGAGGAGTCAAAAGTAATGGTTTGGCTCCTTGTCCATAATCATGAGGATAGACTCCTGCAGGGCCAGTAACAGGGTACCCAATACAAAGTGGAAGCCTGGGCTGTCTAGCTCATGAACTCACCAGTGCCACAGGTGTCTCTCGGACTGGCGAGCAGGTCAGACACCACCACGCAGACCTGAAGAGACACAAGGTGGGTCAACTGGACCAGTGGATCCAGGAGGCCTGTGAGATGGAAAATGCCCCACTAAAGAGTAAGTAGCCATGGAATTAAGTATGTAAGAATTACTATTCTAGTCTATACTATGGATAAGTATGTTTCAATATCACTTCATTTACTTCACAACTGCAGGTGTCAGAGCTGCGAATCAGCAAGTCTATGCAGATAGGCTGCTAAGGCTGTGCCACCAGGCAGGTTAGTAATTATTCAGCTTGTACTGTTATGTAAAATAAATGAGAGAGCCTGAAAAAAGTGTTTTAACACAATAAATAAAGGTATAATAATTCTCTAATAATTATTCTGCATGTGCTGTTATATAAAATAAATGAGAAAGCCTCTAGAAAAGTGTTATAAGTCTTTAATAAAGGTATAATTCCTGGAGTGTGTCTGTGTCATTTTCTTTGATATGTTGTTGTACTCTTGCATTGTAGAAATAGTACTGTTGTATTAAGCACTGTTAACACACATTTGGGTAGGCCAATATAAAGTGGATGAAGGGAGTGCCAGTAGCTTTTAAGCATATTTACAGTCCTCAACTGTTGGATCATGCCCAGCATATACAGGTTAATCCGGCACGTGAGTAGCTTGGCATTGTGTTCCCCAGAAATGTCATTGTGCTGGCAGAAATGTAGGGAGCTGTTAACATATAACTGATAATTTCACCTAAACATATCTAGATAAGTATAGGAAAGTAGAGCTGTCAGTGTACCATCTCAGCAGTAGTGTGTCTGAGCAACTCACAAAATATGTAGCAGTAACAGAAAGGAAATTCACCCCAGAGATCACGTCAGTCGCCCTGCTAGACAGGGGTCCAGGAAAGTAAATAATGTGGGAAGAAATATTCAGGGAATTGTTATGGCTAGGCTTGTATAGGCCCTAGGGCTGATAGCCTAGTACTAACCTATGAACCTATGAACCTATGAACATCTGGATCCCGGACAGTTTGTATGTCAGATACAGCCCATGTATATAAAGATCTAGCAAAACCCATTTCCCAATTTAAGGACAATTGGGTAGTGTAATAATACATGTAGGGGACATATAACTGCAGTTAATAGGAATGTAGTGTAAACTAGAAGGATATATAAGTTGTTAATGGAGCTATAATTTTCCACCCTACTGTATGTGCATAAAAAATGCAATTCCACCCCTCAATGGGTATGTCTAATCTCAAAATATTTGTTGGGACATATGTCCTATTGGTTTATAAATATCTGCATTTATTTTGATGCATGTGCCCTGTTCAAATACCACAATATCGGTGGCCTGTTGCCATCAATTAAACCTGCATGCTGTTGTAATGTCCACTGTTGTTTTATATATGCATGTGTCATGCTTGCTGTACAACTGTTGGAACTCTGGTGTGTTGGGTTAATGGGAATACTTCTGCATGCTGTTATAACTAATTGGGAATGCTGTTGACTGTTACTAACCCATAATTTCATTAAATCCTCCTAAACGTAGAACGTATGGGAAGGCCGGACCCAGTGGACCTACCTGTCCCACCTCAGCTGGCGATGGCACCTGGCACCAGCAGGTCCGGTGCCCAGCCTGGGACCTCCTCCTCCATTGGCCCTGTGCCACCTTCAGGTGGAAGCACTGCAGGGGATGGGGCTCATCCCCCCCATGCAAGTGTGGGCAGAGGAGGGCCACCTATCACCCTCCGAATGGTCCGGGCTGTGGTGCATAGGGAGATCAAGCGTTCTGACGCTGATCTTCTATGCCAGCTTGAGGTACGAGTGGCACGACTCATGGGTGAGCCTGACCCTCCTACACAGCCCCCAGCACAGCCACCATCTGGGCTGTGAAGGTGCAGTGATGACTGCCCATGGGTGGGGATCTCAGTTCCACTGTTGCCATCTGTGGGCACATGGGTTTGCGATTTCCAAACATCCTTCCCCCTCAATGGTGTTCACCCACCACATGTGTCATATTCCACCCCTGTATACATCTTGTTTGTCTTGTCTGTTTACCTCCCCAACATACCTCACCAAATATACCTACATCCCCTACCCCACATTCCACTCTCACCTGAAAAAAAAAAGGGCAATCTGCTCCCAAAAAAAAATTACGCCCCATACATAGCTGCCCATGTTGCACACGTCTGCTGGACACATAAACTGATATTTAATTGGCAGCACAACATACTTTGTTGTCCTCACCCCTCTCTCAGGGGTGGGAGGTTTCATATTCCATCCAAATTTATTGCATATGCATAGCTGTTGCTGTTAAAGAAATGGGCAGCTATGGACCTTCCCTACACCTGTCCTGCACATCCTGAGCTGTTTTTCCTACTGTCTTTCCCCCTTTGTGCCCCTTTTTCACCACTTTCCTATCTCCCCATTTGCTTTTCTTTCAAAGAAATGAGCGCGGGGGTTAGCGGGAGTAAGCACTATTAAGCAGTAGTTAGCAGGTTTGCACAAGTGTGCGCTTGTGTGCGCTTAGCTAAGCATTGCTAAGCATCACACAAACCCACACAAACCCACACAAACCCACTTACAACTGCTTAAAAGTGCCTTAGTCACTCTGTATGTCAGGGCCCTTGTTCTGCTCAGCAGCAAAATAAAACACCTCTGTCAGTCTCGAAACCCAGACCTTGGACACACTACACTGCATGAAGTACCACTAAGCCACAGTAGACATACAACAAATTGGTGCTGAAATAAATATATAATGCATCAGAATGAGTGAATGTAAAGGAAAAATAGGAATGCCATAACACAAATCTTGTTCTGTGGATCTTTACCAACAGTTGTTGTGGAATTGCATTACATGACTGTGAAAATAGAACCAGCCATTCTAGCAGGAAATAATGTTACAGCAGCACTTTACAACCCCCACACAGTATCATAGCAGGACAAACACTGGCATATCTGATTAGGGCAGAGGCCATACTTCCCAACTGTGACTAATTTTCAGGGATGTCCCTGATTTTGAAACAAATTTTAGCTGTATCCCTCTGAATCCCTCTGAAAAGTACTGACATTAGGCAGAAAGGTGGGGAATTACACTTAATGAATAATGACAATAAGTAAGAGTTAGACACTGCTTGTACTTCAGAAAAGGTGTATCAATCCATATGCTCTGGTTCTCTCAAAGTCTCAACTTAATGTCTCTAATATTTTAAAGGTGTACCTCACTTTTACCTACTTTTCCCTGAGTCTGTTCAAATATGTACCTGAGTGTTTCAGAGGCCTGGCAGAGGCAGAAACACACAGGCATATCAGCATTTCTGCTGTTACACATTGTGCAAATAGCTTTGGAAGGAGTTCCACAAGCATACCCTTATGTAGGAGTACAACACTGAAATACCAAAGGATGTAGCCATGTACTGGCAGCAACTGACTGTAACAATGCCATTGTACCAGTGCTGAAAAGACCTGTGCGTTGCACAGACAAAGAATAACAGGCTAACATCTGGCTAGTGGCTACCATCTGGATAGGTCCACAGTTGGGAGCTATGCAGACAGACTACTTGCCTTGATAAACTAACAGGTATACAGCAACCCTTTAAGTCCAGCAAGATAACATTCACACAATAATGCATAATGCTCTCTGTATGTCTGCATCCCTACCCAAATGTACAATATACCTGTGTGTTCAGGGTCTACCAAGGATGTAGGTAGGCATACTCAGTACTGGAACTGTCCAGTTTTCATGAGCAGCCTGTGCTAATGTCAACACTAAAAAAGCACAAACTGTTCAGAAGTGAGTACATTAATATTCACAGTATAGCAGTTCACAAACAGTTCATGTGCCAAAAGAATACATAGCAATAACTAATTTTGTATGGCAGTTAATTGTATAAGTAGAAAAGAAACTACATACTACCATGTGTCTTGTGTTAGCATTTGCAGGTGTGAGTACAATTCTACACTGACAATTGTGTACTGGAAGTGGCAACATTCAGGTCTGAGTACAACATTTAAATCACTGGCTACACCCCTAGCTACAGATATAAGAACTATACCAACCTTCTGACTTAAACAACGGTGTCCACAGCAAACAAGTATGAGCCTCACTTTGGAAAGCTGAAAGGGCTATGCCTACCTGACTTAGCAATTTATAGCACTGGGTTGTTATGACAGTGAGTACTGCAATTACCACACAGCAGGCTGCATGCAATTACCAAATGGTGGCCACCAACTGGTGCAGAGGCCATCACATGCACATGTGCAGATACCTATAAAAGCAGGCCGTACTTGCTGCCAACACACACAATCACTCCATTGCAGACACTGAGAGAGCGAGAGAGACAGAGAGAGAGCGAGAGAGACATTAATAGCAAAAGCAAACTCAAAAGCAAAAGGAACATGGAAATTAATAATACCAACACATACAAAGGAAAGGTATGTAACAGATATGTATTTACTGGCATGTATTAGATGTTTTTGAAGAGTACTCTACATACTTTGAAACATCCATATGTGGTAGCAGTACGTATCTATGCACAGATGTCCAGCATAACTACTGCCATGGACAAATCAGTGTGTAGCTGTGTGCAGGGGGACATAACTATGACATATGTAGCTCAGCATTAAATGTCAAACATCTGATCCATGTTATCTGTGTTCTGTACAGTAGTGTGGACAATGGCTGTTTGGGGGAGTAGCGCAAATAGCTATATAAACATGGATGTGACAGAGTAACACATGCATGATAGTCATATTAACGTGTAGCTTAGCATTGGCAACTGCTGTATCAGGCTAGTATGCTAATCTAGCATTTGTAGCTATATACACACCCTCTAATATTACTGTGTGCTCACATGTGACACCTGTTCATGTTGCAGCAAGGCCCAACAGGTCAGCCGTGAGGTCCAGGGACTTACAACAGTGTGGACCTTGTGTGTGTATGGCACACACATACGGATAGATATATATGTGTCAGATATATTAACATCTGTACATGCGCATAGAGCAAGGGACATACTGCAACTGTATGTGAAGGGTAGACATATATATGTTGGTGAAGGTTGTTATGTGCATATTTGTATGTAGGTTGTAGTGTGTGGCAAACAAGTCAGCATACAGTGCTGGTATATGACATGCGGTGGTTAAACACTGTGGGAGTGATTTGCTAAGTTTGCAATGTTGCAGCCAGTGAGGCCTGCTAAAGCTACATGGGTCGAGAACACCTTCAATGCATTTCTCACAAGACTGTGTGATATCATTACATTACTGTATACCTCACATCCCTTGCATAATTGATATTCCCACCATGAAAGGTGGACTGTATATGTGCCTATATGTATATGTATATGTACATATATATATATATATATATATGGAGAGAGAGAGAGTCATATATAGTGAGAGATGCCTGGTGTCAAAGCCATGGCCTCAGGCTCAATGCCGAAAATTGCATTGTCATCCCTTTTGGTAAAAACACTGTACCCATGAACTACCACATAGGTGGTAGTCTACTTAACACCGAAAGTGTGATAAGACACCTTGTGACACAGGTGGACAGCAGTCTCCCCTTTGATGATCACAGTGCCACACTAGTCAAGAAACCCTTCTATGTGGCACACCTCATCACAAAAGGCTTCTCATCCATGGAAAAAGAGGTCATTGTTCCCCTATACTCATCACTCATAAGACCCATTATAGAGTACAACGCCCCCTTTGGTATGTACCTCACAAGACATGTACAACTGGAAAGGCCACAGACATACCTCACAAAGAGGATTACCAGCCTCAAAAAGATGCTCTATGCAGACCGTCTCACAAAATGCCAGCTTTACTCTGTTGCATATCGCCTACCCAGAGGTGATCTCTGCCTAACATACAAAGCTTTGTCAAACCCAGAGCTGTTGGACATACTCCACGTAAAGAAATCCCAATCCCTCTGAGTTACATGCTCTAGGGACCTAAACCTTGTTACCACAATAAACAGAACATACTGGAGGGATAGATTCCTATCTCAGAGACTTCCCATGCTCTGGAACAAACTACCTATCTATAGCAAACAAAGCTCCTCAGTAGCACTCTTCATGAATAATCTTGATGCTTGGATGGGGGATAGGTAATACACCCGGGGGGGATCACCTCTTAGCCTCTGCTTGACAGGGGCACAGGAAATTAATTTCCTTGGGTGGCAAAGGCCAGGGTACCATTTGGCTAGGCTTACATAGGCCCTAGGGCCAATAGCCTAGTACCTACCTATGAACCTATACACACCCACATGTACTTGTTGCAATACATGCTATGTGAGGTTGACTGAGTGTGATGGTCAATGTGTTGGTGAATGTGTCAAAGTAGTGTATATGTGGGATAGCCTAGTGGGAAACTGTTTCTGACATGGTATTTTGTGTCCTAGCTTTGATCCCAGCAAAAGATGTGTATGCTATTGCTAGGCAGAAAAAGCAGTATGGTATATGGTCTGACATAGTCCCTTGGTGTTGACTGGGGTGTGTCATTGGAGGCTAATGCAGTACATGTATTCCTATTGATTGGTACTGCTGGTGAATCCAACTCCTGTATGAACAGTAGTACTACGTGAAGCTGCAGGCCTAAACAGCACAGTATGGTGTATGTCCACATTGCTTGGAACCACTGTTTTGTGTGTTCCCTGTAGTCCTCACAGATTACATACCTCAGGCTTAAGGTTTTGTAAGTACTGACACACAGTACTATATGGTACACATGTAAAGCTCATCTGGGTTGCCATATCTTTGTGTCTTGTAAGTATGTCTGATATGTGCATGGGTATGCATGTAACATGCCCTCTGTCATATGTGTGTTACAGGATATAAGTGTGTATCTAGCAACATGTATAGTCTAGTACAGCAGTATGCCACCCATATTCACGAATGTGCACATATATTAGGCAGAGGTTTGCCATCAACAAGTAGTGTGGTATAATGGTAATACTGTAACTGGACTATACAATCATTGCGATGGAGGACATATTACGTTATACATTAGCTTGATCTATACCTTCTGTGGCTAGGTGGTGCATTGTGTCGCATACAGTGTGCCATGTACTGTTGTATAGTCTTACGTAGTGATTTCACTTTGTTGCTGTGCAGAACATGGTGTAATATACAGAGTGTGTCAGGCAGTTGTGGGGTGAGTACTGATATGTGGTATTGAAAGTGTGTATCCTCTGACAGCTAATAGCTTGCTATATATGGCAGTTCAGTGATATCTGTACTGTATAATGTTGTGTGCCATATGACTTGCTCCGACATATTGTTTCATTGTCTTCCAGGGATCATGGCCCACTGTCGCAACCCAAGCTATAGTAGTGCTGAGGACGACATCATTACAAGCAGTCTGATCCAGCACTACAGAGTGCTATTCTCAAGAACCAGCCAGGACCAGCATGAGCGGACTGCACTGTGGCAAGATGTTGTCCGTAGGGTAAATGACATAGGCATGCATAACCGGACATATGAGCAGGTATGCCATCACTGCAGTGATTTACCTAGACATGTCCGGCAGCGTGCGTCTGATGTCCATAGACAACAGCTTGCTATAGGTGGTGGGGTTACCATCCATCCCCCCTCACCAGAGTGGAGGAGCTGCTCCTGAGCCTGGTGGCTCCTGGCCAACACCAACAGCAGCAGACATGTATTGTCATGGAGGTTGGAGCCACCCAGCAAGTTCACATGGAGCATGCAGGTAACATGGCATATCTGTAGACTACTGTTACCTCTACTGGTAGATCATGCATATGTGAGATGTGTACTGTGTAGTTAGAAGATGTGGAGCCTGGTGTTGTGCAATACTGATCATTTTGAACATAATCTGTAGGCCTGTGAATGCAAACAGTTGTACTACTGTAAGATTGCAAACCTACAGTAGCAAAGCCACAGTTGTTGCCACTGACAAACTGTCTCATATCCTTGTAGGTCCCTCTGGTGTGACAGCAATGCAGCAGACCCATGCTGGTGAGTGTGTTCTACATTTATTGTTGCAAATAAAATGTGCACGTCATAGGTAAGGTGTAGGCCATGTACACATGTAACACACATGTTGGGAGGGTGGCCTAATGGTTAAGGTGTTTGCCTTACAAACACAAGGTGCAGAGTTTGAGTCTCACAAGGGATAACTGGCTAGGCTTAAAATGACTCGCAAGGGCAGTTAGCTTAGTATGAACCTATGAACCTATGAATACCTACGCATAATGCATGCTGTGCATGTTTGCTGTGAGACTATGCACATCTCAGTAATGTGATTAGCTGCCTTAAACACATGCAATACACAGAGCATCCCAAACAAATTTGGCTACACTGTAATGGCCATTGGATAGGCAGATTCGATACACATGCACATAACATACACAACTATGTCATACACAGAGCATATTAAATGTCATCCACACAGCACAAATAATATACCTGAGGGGTAGAGGCCTATCATAGGGTGGTGAGACACTCTTCCACACACAACACATTCATGTTTGGCAATGCTCCTTACTGGGCACCTTACAAACCCATGTAACAACTGGCCATGAAATGGTGGATGTAGCCATGGTACTGCAGTTCAGGTACAGCATGATAGGTGCTGGTCTGGCACACATTAGTAGCCTTGAGTGACCACATGATGCTGCATGATGATGGCTCATGGTACTACACCCCATCCAGTTACAGTGACCACAGTACTACACATAGCATTCATTGCTATGCACCTCAATGTTGTGTGTGTGCAAACATATGCACCTATGCACAATATGCATAGCAATCACTATTTGCACAAACTGACACATATATGTCTTGTAATGCTATTGAGTGTCTAGGTCACATGACACACATTGGGTATGTGTGATGTTAAATGTTGCAGTTGTATTGTAGCATACCATGTCATGGCTGGCACTGGCATGTCCAGAATATGTTCTACACTCACCATAACTACTGTACATTGGCTATGTGGAACAATGGTATTCCAGCAGGTAAACATGCACCACTGATCCTGTGTGTTTACACAGCATGCATGGGCTAAACCTGTGTCCACAATTATCTGCTAAAGACACAGATGCTCTAATCAGAAATGGATATCTATGTGACACACAGATACACATCCAGCTATGGTATACCTGTGAGTGATGGTGCACAGGACAGTAAAGAGCTTTTAATACTTGCACAGCAATGGTGTGTCCATGTATACATTGCGTTCCAGGGTGAGGCCAATCACAGAACAACAACACACATGCATCAAAGCCATGTATACTGTTAGTAGCAAGGACTGTCTACACTCGCACTGCATGCTGTTGAGCAACACACGTCCTGCATGCTGACATGTGTGATATGACTGTTTGGCTTGTGATACTGTACCCCACCATAAACTGCTATCGAGTATGTTCTGGATTGCTGGTGGTGTGTGTGCGTGTGTGTGTGTGTGTGTGTGTGTGTGTGTGTGAGTGTCTGCTTTAGTGAGGAGTGTATTTGTGTGCATGTGTGCATGTGTTCATGTGTGCATGTATTCATGTGTGCATGTGTTCATGTGTTCATGTGTGCATGTGTGCATGTGTGCATGTGTGCATGTGTTCTGACATCATGTACAGGTCGTAAAGTGTGTTTCCTGTCTTCCTCTCACAGGTGCTGAGGTTGGGCTGGTTCACTGCAGCAGGGAACCTGATGTCACTGACACAAATAGTGATAATGAGGATAGGTGTGTTGAGGCACAGACATGTTTGCCAGGGTCTGTTGTTGGGCCTTCAGTTGACAGTACACGTGTCCATCTGTTCCATGCACACAGTCATACTCCCAAGACATCCATCATCACCGATGCCCTTAGCTGAGGGACAGTGTACAGTCAGCAATGGCCAGGACAGTGTGGTCTCTATGGCACATGCATCCAGACACAGCAGCCATAGCCAGATGTCTGGAATGTTACCACATAGGCAGATGTCCAGGGGTTCTCGTTGGAGCACTTCTGGTCATCATGCCCCTGGCAGACGTGCCACAAGTCTTACAACCTCACGCATGTTCCAGGCTGTCATGGAGGCACAGGCATGTATGGAACGGTACACCAGACAGGGACAAAGGGCACAGAGGGCACATAACACCAATGTAATTGACAGTATCCATGACCTAGCAGATGCCATCCGTAATTACACTGAGGTCACTGATAGACAATGAGGTGAGACATTAGATGTCCTCCGCAATGTCATGTCAATGTGTCAGGACAGTGCGGGATGGGTGAGACGTCGACATGGATGTATGCCAGCAACATCACCAGCTGGCAGTCACTGTGGACGTCCATTAAGTCACAGCTGCTCCCGTAGTGCCAGTACCAGCCCCAGCAATGTTGGGGGTGGGCTGTCCATAGACCGTCCTAGAAGACCACGTGCACGTGCCTCTGGCCAGTCCCAGCAGGGACCTGGATCCAGTGTACTTATGTCTACCTCTGAGGATAGTACCCAGTCTGGCTTAATACCTGATACTGTCTGTAGCACCCCTGCCAGGCACAGGTACCATATCCATGGCCAGAGACGGTGATCTGTAAAGCCTGGCAGGTACAGTCTGTGGCTGTCCCACAAATCCCATATATGGCAACCACATGGTGGAACTGTGTGTATGCAGACACATATACATAAACCAGACACCTAGGGCTAACACATACCCGCACACATTACAGCCACATTGGCCCATACCAGTGCTCTTGGCCCTCACACCACACACACATATATGTCGATTGTATGGCTCAATCTAGGCCGCTGGCAAACCAACACACCCTGTGCATATGATGAAACCTGTGCCACCTCCTGTCATCTGTAACATTGAGGCAGGAACAGGCTAACATGGTGCTGATGCACAGGGTGACTTTATAGCAGTATAGCAATGTTAGCATGTTGTCAGCAGTAAAGTGTAATTATATCCTTGAAGGTGTAGCTGAGCAGGCATGATGCATTAAAGCTATGATTGTCAATGTAATATTGTTTAAACCAGTGTTAATTCCAATAGTGTATTGTCCGCCCACGCGACACTTGTCTGATGTGTGTAGTATTGGCAGCATGTGTTAGAGAGTGGACAGTACGTGTGGGATGTGTGCAGCACAGATTTGCAGGTGTACATTTGTGAACATGGTGGATGTGCACTGTCTGCATGTACGTGCATAGTGGACACATGGGCAGGGTGACATGCCCTGTATTACACAGTGTTAACACTCCATAGTTTCTATTGGTGGCCAGTATGCATTGTACTACACACATTTTGGAACTTGAGTACACATGTGTGTATGACATGGTTTGACACTGTGCTGTGGGTGATACTGTTACTATCTGTCATTGGTTTGCATTCTGGTAGTATACATAACCTCAACAGCCTGACAATAAACAATTGTTAGATGATGTCTTGACAACTGACACACAGATGTAGGACACACAGTAACATTTGGATCCTTCAGGTACTGTACTATGCCAGTAACCAGTGGTATTCACCTGCACCCATTCCTGGGACCACTCCTGTTTGGCATATAGCTCTCTTAGGTACAAGCAAACACAGTAGGGATATGTCCGCCCATGTCTGGAAATGCATACTGTGGCCTATAATGCATTCTCCAGATGATACACACACATCCTCCACAAGGGTATCATACAGACAGATACCTGTTGTCAAACTCATGCTGTAAAGCTATAAGCCAACTAAAGCATAGTCATCCACTTTTACAAAACATAGTATCCCCACAGTACCACATAGGTAGTTGCCCCCGACATGATGAACAGGCACCGATGTGTACATACAGCCAAGTGTTACATCATCTCTCCTTTGGTAATCACATTTCCAAAGGTATTTTGAAATCCCTTGGTGGATCACATAAGCAATAAGGGGTCTGCATGCATATCCACAAAGGTTGTTGTACACCTATAATGAATAGCCATCATTGACAGACTTTGCTATGTTTGAACAGGTCTGAAATATACCTCAGGCATAAACCCTCACTCACACTATTCAATAGAAACTGTAATGAGTGTGTGTGACACGGATGACCTAGGCCAGGGATCACTGCAGTGGCTGGGCTTGTCACAAACATACAGATGTGACCTAAAGTCTAGAAAGTGGCAACACACTCTGGCAAAGATAACAGATGTGTTCATGGAGAAAGCAGGGTTCCCACCTATGAAATAATTGAGGTCACATGTACGTATATGCATTTGCCACACAGCTACCTGACATGTGCAATGCACATACTGTTGTCATTGTGATATGTCATACAGTAGTAAAAGCAAAACCCACAACACATTGACCAACAGTGTCACACACATAGAGCACACACACTCACCAAGTGCAGGATTCAAACCCCTACCTAACTACTTTAGGATACTAGAGCAATACACATTAACATGATGTGCTATACACATTACTGGGAGTTTGCCTTTCCACAGGTATATTTGTAGGATGGTGACATCATCAGACTTGACAAAGAGGAGTATACCACTTTTAAGGTGTTTCAGTAGTCTTCGGAAAGGTTGCTCCTCTCCAAGGAGACACACACACTCGCATACAGTTGGCAAGTGCATGATTCAAACCCCTACCTAACTACTTTATGATACTAGAGGAGTACGCATTAACACGACGCACTATATACATGTTACTGGGAGTTCTCTTTTCCACAGGTATATTTGTAGGATGATGACATCATCAGACTTAAAGATAAGTATACCACTTTTAAGGTGCTCCTCTCCAAGGAGATACACACACTCTCATACAGTTGTCAAGTGCAGGATTCAAACCCCTACCTAACTACTTTACAATATTAGAGAAGTACACATTAACACAATGCACTATACACATTACTGGGAGTTTTCTTTTCCACAGGTATATTTGTAGGATGGTGACATCATCAGACTTGACAAAGATAAGTATACCACTTTTAAGGTGTTTTAGTAGTCTCCAAAAAGGTTGCTCCTCTCCAAGGAGATACACACACTCATACAGTTGCTAAGTGCAGGATTCAAACCCCTACCTAAATACTTTATGATACTAGAGGAGTATGCATTAATACAACACACTATACACATTACTGGGAGTTCTCTCTTCCACAGGTATATTTGTAGGATGGTGACATCATCAGACTTGACAAAGATAAGTATACCACTTTTAAGGTGGTTTAGTAGTCTCCAAAAAGGTTGCTCCTCTCCAAAGAGATACACACACACACACACTCTCATACAGTTGTCAAGTGCAGGATTCAAACCCCTACCTACCTACTTTATGATACTACAGCAGTATGCATTTACACGACACGCTATACACATTACTGGGAGTTTTCCTTTCCACAGGTATATTTGTAGGATGGTAACATCATCAGACTAGACAAAGTGGGTTGCATTAGGTGACATTAGGTGGGCTACATAGAAGAAATTTCTAAACACTTTGGAAATGTGATCATCAAAGGAAAGTTTACCATCTACCTGGGTCCCCAGGACCATAACTACATTCTCCATACATACTGGATTACCACCTATGTGGTAATTTGTGTGCACTTTGTTTTATCCAAAGGGGATGACTATGTATTCTTTGGCATTCTGCTTGAGGGCATTGTTTTGACACCAGGTATCTGTCTCTGTAAGACCCTTCTGGAGGATGTCTGTGTCAGCCGTAGAGTCGATTATGGACCACAGTTAGCAGTTATCTGCAAACTTGTTCAGCCATACTCCTCCCATGCTTGCCTGTACCTCTGAGCAGTATCTACTGAACAGGTGGGGTCCCAGGAGCAAGACCTGTGGGATGCCATTTGTGACTGGTAGAGTCGGACATGGCACCCACAACTCTGAACATGTGTGTTTGATCTTTGAGCCAGTTGGTCACCCATCCTGTGACATAGCTGTTAATGTTCAAGCTGGTAAGCTTGTCTATGATGCCAGAGTGGGGAATGGTGTCAAAAGGCCTTAGTGAGGTCCAGGTGGGCTGTGTGGACTACTTTCACCTCCATCTATGTCCTTGGTAACTGTTTCAAAGAAGTCAACTAGGTTTAGGAGGCAGGATCTGCCTTTAACAAAGCCAAGTTGGGTAGAGTCCAGTGTCTGGAGGTCTCAATGTCTCTGTTTATGGGTTCCATGATAATTTGCTCCATAGCTTTGCAGACAAGGCTGAGTAGGCCTATAGGGCAATAGTTTCCAGGATCTGTTGTGGCACCCCCTTTGTGGAGATGGATGACTGTTGCTGGATGCCATTCTTTGGGTACATAGCCTGTGGTAAGGTTGAGTCTGGACAGTGAATGTAGGTGAGGGTGTAGTTCCTTTTGGGGCTGGTGTAAGACGCAGCCTGGGACACCATTCAGTCCCATTGATGCTGTGTTCTTAGCTTTGGAGAGGGCTGTTTTTACCTGCATGTCCACGAAGTCTGGGGCTCTGCATTTTTCTGGGATGGACACAGGCTCTTTTGGGGGTGATGGGGGGAGTTTGCACTGAACTTGTCCGCCAGGATGTGGGCAATGTCAGTTGGTTCAGTGTATTTTTTGCCATTTTGCAGTAGCTGACAGCATATTTGAGAGTTGCCACCTTAATGGTTGGTATAGCTAACAAAGGCTTTGTGATTGTTATTCTTACATTCCTTGGCAATTTGTCTTTAGAAACTGGCCTTGGATTATTTTATGAGTGATCATTGTTCCTTCCTAATAATGATCAGTGATGCCTTTCCTTTTGTGAAGTTTGCTCTATCATGTGTTTGTTTCCTCCTTCTGTTGTATAGCTTATTTATGGGCAACAACTACCAGATTGGTTTCTTATTTTTGGAGGAGTGCATCTTGGTTTTATTTGGGATGTCTCGATCCGTGCATTCCTGTAGATGCTCATAGAATGCACTTGTAAATGATTTGGCAGATTGTACAGCATTATCCTATAGCAAGGGGGCTTTGGAACGTTCCACTTTGGTCTTGAGAAGTGTGCAGTTTGCTTTTGAAAATGTCTTCACAGTGGTTTACTTGACTGGGGGGGGTGTGGATGTCCATTGTGATTAGTTTAAGATCTGATATTACCAGCGAGGGGTTTATCTCTGTTGTGGAACACTGGTACCCCATGTTGGTGATGATCAGGTCCAGTATGTTGTCACCTCTAGTGGGCGTGGTGACCAGCTGTTCCAGGGCGTTTGAGTTTTTAAACTCTAGGAAACATTGGGCAAAGGACGTTGTGCATGAGTAATTCTCCCATTCAATGTTTGGGTAGTTGTAATCTCCTCATATAATGGTGTTTGGTAGGACCTTTATATTTTCCACTGTTCTCAGGAATACTGAGTGAGGTTCCTGAGACAAGGTAGGTGATCTGTAGCAGGTTACAATCTGATAAGCAGCTTTGCCCAATGTTAGTTGCACTTGCATGGTCTCCAAGGCCTCATGCTGTGCCACTAACTTGAAGGTGTGGGTATCCATAAGGTAAATGGATACACCCCTTCCTTTTGTATTTCAATCTGGGTTTTGGGGCTGAAGATCAGAGGGATTGTGAGTGTTTTACATGGAGCATGTCCAACAGCTCTGTGTTTGACATAGCTTTGTATGTTAGGCAGAGATCACCTCTCTGTAGGCGATATGCGAAAGAGTACAGCTGGAGCATTTTGAGATGGTCTGTGTATGGCATGTATTTCAGGCCACTAATGCTCTTTGTGAGGTATTTCTGCAGGCTTTCCAGTTGTTGTAGATGTCTTGTGAGGTACATAGCAAAAGGGGCGTTGTACTCTATTATGGATCTAGTAAGTGATGAGTAGAGGGGAACAATGTCCTCTTCTATTATGCATGAGACACCTTTTGTGATGAGGTGTGCCACGTAGAAGGATTTCCTGACTACTGTGGGGATGTGATTATCACATGTGTGTCCACTGTCCACCTGTGACTCAAGGTCTCTTATCACACTTTCAATGTTAAGTATACTACCACCTATGTTGTAGTTCATGGAGTTTTTATCAAAGGGGATGACAATGCACTTTTTGGCATTGAGCTTGAGACCATGGCTTTGACACCAGGCATCTGTCTCAGTGAGGCCCTTTTGTAGGATGTCCACATCTTTAGTATTTACAATTATGGCTCCTAGTTTGCAGTCATCTGGAAACTTCATTAGCCAGAGACCTTCCATGTTAAAGTTTACTTCAGGGAAGTAGATACAAATCAGGACAGAACCCAGGACTGAACCCTGTGGTACTGCACTTGTCACTGGTCCAAAGTCATACTTGGAGTCTGCTACTTTCACAGTGTGTGTTCTGTCAGTGAGCCAGTTGGCAACCCATCTTGTGACATAGCAATTTATACCTAGTTTAGTGGGTTTATCTATAATTCCAGAGTGGGGGCTGGTGTTGAAAGCCGTGGTAAGATCTACATAGGCTGTGCGAACCACCTTACCCTTGTCTACGGTACTGGTGACTGCTTCAATGACGTCTATCAGGTTTAGGGGACACGATCTGCATTTTACAGACCCAACATGGTTGTGGTCTAGAGTTTGGAGATTAGCAATGTCTTTGTTATAAGTTGTATGATGATACATTCCATGGCCTTGCAGAGCAGGCTCATCAGGCTAATGGGGTGCTAGTTCCTGGGGTCTGTGGTGTCTCCACCCTTGTGTAGTGGGATAACCATCACTGTGCGCCATTTAGCAGGCACAAAGCCTGAGGTGAGGCTATGACTGAACATGGTACGTCGGTGTGGTGCCTGTTCGTTTTGTAGTTTGTGTAGAACACAGCCTGGGAAGTTATCTGGTCCCATGGATGCTGTGTTCCTGGCTTTGGAGAGTGTTTTTTTTACCTGTGCAGCCATGACAGCAACTTTGCAGTCTTCCATTATAGAGATGTGCTCTTTCATGGGTGAGATGGGGGTAAAGTTAGCACTGATCCTATCTGCCAGGATGTTGGCAATATCAGTTGGGTCTGTATATTTAGTGCCATTGAGCTGTAACTCAGAGCAGATCTGAGTGTTGCCATTGAGATTCTTGACAAAGCTATAGAATGCTTTGTGGTTGTCTTTAGAATCTGTGTCAATTTTGTTTTCATAACTAGCTTTGGAGGATTTTATCAGGGATCACAGCTTCTTACTGATGTTGACCATGGAGTTCCTCCACTCATGGGATTTTACCCTCCTTTGCAACAGTTTCTTCCTTCTGTTGTGCAGTTTGTTTATGGCAGGGAAACACCAGATTGGCTTCCTTTTCTTGGAGGATAGTAGTAATCTGGTGGATGATCTATGAGAGGTAATCAGAATGTCACGGACAGGGGAAGATAGGTCATGCTGCCTGGCAATCATTGGAAGTGGAGAAACCAAGCTGTTAGTTTCAGGTTGGATAGGTTTGGATGAACCAGATTCTGTGGGTAAGAGATCAACTCTACAGTTGGATTGAGAATCCATGGTCGATCTAGCAGATGAGGCCACAGGAGGGGAAACCAAACTTGTCAAGGCCAATATGGAGCAATGAGGATCACTTTGCTCTTCAACCGACGTGCTTTCTTGAGGAACAGGGGAATGAAGGGTATTGGAGGATAGGCATATAGTAGACCCAAGGGCCAATCATGGACTAGAGCATCTCTCGGTGACTGTCCCCGAGGGGGGATCAGGGCAAAGTAGTTGCACTTGTGATCAGACAGGGATGCAAATAGGTTGCAGCAAGGCTGGCCCCAACAGTCAAAAATCTTCACTGCCACTAGAGGCTTGAGAGACCACTCGTGAAGCTGTAGAATGCATCTGCTCAACTTATCCGCTATCACGTTGGATTTCCCGGGAATGTGCATCGCTATCAGAAAATGGTTGGAGGCTATCACCCATTGCCATATTTTCATGGCCTCTCGACAGAGTGGGTATGATCTGGTTCCCCCTTGTTTGTTGATATACCAGACTACTGCCATGTTGTCTGATTGACTTGCAATAGTCCGTGATGGAAGGATCGATTAGAATGCTTGCAATGCTAGTAGCTCCACCCTCAGTTCTAGGACTTTGATATGCAGATGGGCCTCCATCTGTGACCAAGTGCCTTGGACTGTCTTTGCCTGCAACAGTCCCCACCCCATCAGGGAGGCATCCGTGGTCACTATGGCATTGGGCTGATGAGGGTTGAAGGAGCCAGACCACTGATGAGGGTTGTTTGACATACACCAGAGCTGTTTGCAAATCTTGGTTATTTGAATCAAAAAGATAGGGGTGCTGGGATGGGTACCACTGAATAAGAAGCAGCCATTGAAGAAGCATCATGTGTAGCCTTGCTAGAGGGACTATGGTGATGGAGGCTGCCATCAATCTCAGCAGTTGAAGAACGGATCGAGCTGAGGCTAGATTTTGTGAAAGTATAGGCCGAACCTGTTCTTTGATCCTCTGAATTCTGTGATCTGGTAGAAAGGCTGTACAAGTCATTGTGTCCAGAATAACTCCAATGTACTCCAATAACTGACTCGGAGTAAGGATTGACTTCCTCCAGTTTATCGATATTCCAAGCTGCTGTGCAGTGTTTAGAGTGCAAGTCAAGGCCTGATCAAGTAGATGTCTTGTTTGAGCAGTAATGAGCCAGTCGTCTAGGTAGGGAAACACCTGGAATCCTTGAAGCTGCAGGTGAGCTGTGACTACTGCCATGCACTTTGTAAACACTCTGGGGGCTGTAGAGAGTCCGAAGGGCAGTACATAAAACTGGTAATGACTGGCTCCTGCCCGGAAGTGAAGGTATCTTCTTGAGCACCTTTCCACCTTTATGTGGTGGTACGCATCTTGAAGAACTATGGAGCACATCCAATTGTCTTTTTCCAAAAGTGGAAGTATAAACTGAACCTTGAACATTCGTAATTTTTCTGTCTTTACGAATTTGTTTAGGGCACTGAGATCCAGAATTGGTCTTCAGTCCCCTGTCTTTTTTTGGCACCAACACGAATCTTGAGTAGACGCCGGATCCCGTCTAGTCTGGGGGACTGTTTGGATGACTTTTTCTTGAAGCAGCTCTGATATCTCTAAAGCTGCAACTTTCCTTTGACTGGGTGGCACACTGGTAAGCTTCTGGGTAAGGTGGGAATGAATAAGAAGGGAATATGGAATCCTCTGGTGATGATCCTTTGAACCCAAGCATCTGTGGTTATGGTTTGCCAGGCAGAAGGGTACAAGGAAAAATGACCCCCGACTGCTTCCAGTGGAAAGCAATAAGGTTGCTCCTCAGGAGCGCTGATAGGGCTGTCCATAGAAAGATACCCTGGAACACCAGTTTCCCGGACCTCCCCTGCCCCAAAAGGGGCGTCTTCTATTAGAATTACCCCCTCTGCCTCTAGGGCAAAACTTGGCCTGAGTGTCATGGAAAGAACCCTGAGACTTTTTGTGCCACATTTTCCCACTCTTCTGATTCCTAGAATAGAACCGCTGAGGAGAAGATAAACGGACACCCATGGCAGAAAGGGTCTTACCGTCCTGTTCACATCTAGCCAGTGTATCTTTTACCTTGGACTGAAACAAAGTGGTGGTCTCAATAGGGGCATTAAGGAAGGAAGCCTTGAAGGGATCCGCAAAGTCACAAAGGCTCATCCAGGCATGGCGTGTCATGACTGTGCCTGCACCCGCAGCTCTTGCCACTCCCTCAGTAGAGTGTGACATCAAATGCACTGAGGAAATGAAAACCGATTCTAGGGTTGCTAACTGAGAGGCCACCTTGTCTTGGACCTCATCAGAAACTGCTTCTGCCAAGGTCTCTGAGAGTTCGGACACCAAGTCTCTCTGTAACCTTGTGAAATGTGCCAGGTAGTTCAAGGACCTAACAGGTCAATGATGCAAAGACTCGCTTCCCTAATCTGTCCACCACCCAGGATTTCTTATTGGGCGGGTGGACAGCCTGGTTCTCATCTGCCAGTTACGTCTTTGTAGTGGCAGCCGCCACCATGGTGTCTACTGGGAGGCCTTTCGACCAATAGGGGCACTCTTCTGGGGGAGAAAGGATTTTGTCCGGCCTACAAGGTATGGCCTCCACAGAGTCTGATGCCTTCCATGCATGCTGCATGATGAACTTGACGAGTTCATTGGTAGGACGGATAACCCAGGAGGTAGGGGGCCAGAAGCAAAAAGCCTGCAGGAATACAGACTCCTCTGAGGAAGGGTTAGAGGACTTCCATTCACCTCTCTGTTTTAAAATTTCAAGGATGTCACCAAAGGAAACTTCATCAGAAGGTGAATGTGGGGACCCCTCCCCATCATCGTAATCTGTGTCTTTGGTCAATGACTCTTCTGTGGAGTCCATGTGCTTCCTCCTACATGTAGTCTTGCGGTGAACTTCCTCAGTGGGAGATTCTGGGGGAAGCTGCAAGAAAGGGGTCTCCAGGGGGAGAATGGCCTGAGACTCTTACACCCGGTGTCCAGGGGTTGTGACTTGAGACAGTTGAGGCTCAGAGGAAGTAGCAGTCTCCAACAGAGGCGGCCGAGAAGCAGTAGCCAGTGTCCTCTCCAAGGCCTGGAAGGCCAGCCTGCCTGAGGAGGGATGCCTCGAAACCTCCACAGAGGTCGAAGGAGAATAGGTAGGAGTCTGTGGAGAAGGGTGATCAACTCCAGTGGGGAGAGACACTTTTGAAGGGGCAGGAATTCCTCTGGCCAAAAGCAGCTGGTCTACAAGACGCACCACTTCATGTTCAGAAAGGCTTCTGGTAGACCTCATTGAAAGCCCTGAAGGAGATTTGGGCTTGTCCAAAAAAGGGCTATCACGACCTCTGAAAAAGGGTGTCTGTATAGGTAATGTCTGCACTGAAACTGGTTGTGCTTATATAGTCTGAGCCACTAAAGACAGCTCAGACGCAGTATGCACCAAAATCAATGGTGCAGAAGATTCCTGCACAGAGAATGGTGTCTTCAAAATTGGAGTTGTCTGCACCAAACCCATCGGTGCCAAAAAGGCCTGCACCAAACTAATTGTCAGTGCTGAGGGAGTCTGCGCCGAAAAAACTGTTGGTGCTGAAGGCATCTGCGCCAAGAAAACTGTCAGTGCTGTAGATGTCTGCACCGAGAAACTGGACAGTGCCCAAGGAGTCTGCACCAAGACTTCTATTGATGCCAAAGATGACTGCACCGATATACCAATCAGTGCTGAGGAAGTCTGCACCGACCTAGTCGATACCGTAGTAGTCTGCACCATGAAGGATGGTGTCTGCACCGCAAGCAATGGTGTAGAGGGACCAGCAGACATAATTGGAGACAGAGTTAAGTGAGTTGGTGCCGAAGCAGCCACTGGCACCAACGACTCTGACAATTTAGCCTTTTTATGTTTCAATTCCTTAGGGTCTCCAGAGAGAGATGATGGAAGATACTTAGACCTTTTATGTTGTTTGGAAGGAGGAGGAGATTCCTGTGACCCAGAAATAGACTCACAGAAAGGGATCTTAAGTAGACCCTTTAGTACTATTTTATTTTTACGTTCGCTCAAAGTCCTGGCAGAAAAACCTTTACAAATCTGACAGGGTGGCTTCACTGTGAGATGAGGCATGCCCAAACAGTAAAGACACAAGTCATGCATGTCAGAGTGAGGCAGTTTGTGTCTGCACTCTGAACACCTCTTAAAACCTGGACTCCCTTTCTTTTCAGATATTATATCACAAAATATTCAAAAACTAGACACACACACACTAATAGTAAGGCCCAAGGGAGGGCGAGGAAAGACTACCAACAATGGTAGTAGACAATATCAAAAAAGTACAAGTAATAAAGAATAAGATACGACTTAATAAAGTCGAAAAACTAACAATTCTGTGAGAAAAATACTCAAAAGTTATCAAAAATATACACTTAGCTGGAGAGGAATGGCTCGACATGGCTGAACAGCAATGCGGCAAACAAGATCTGGGGTAACAGGGAGAAGGGCGTGATGGGTAAAATCTTAGCTCGAGAGATTTGTGGCTGACATGAGTTTGAAAAAAGGCTGGCTCAGTTCCAAGGTCGGAACTGAATCCCAAGAGTAAGGAATAAATGAAGATTAACAACAGCAGATAAAGATGTATGTGCCCATGTAATCGGTATGATGTTATATTGATGTATGTCACAGAGCATGCAATGATGGCAGGTATACACATGCACACGTGCCATACTGCAGGTGTCACTGTGATGTTTGAATGAGAACTGCATAGAACGTTGATATGATCCTCTGAAAAACACATGCCTTACTAAGCCAAAATTATACTTAGCATCACCCCATGTCAACAGTTCTCAGGAGGCACATTACTGGAGATGTTAAAGAAGGAACATGTCACAAATGACAGCAGCAGCCATCAATACATTACGTCACACCATGTTTTTTGTAATACTGTCTTGTAGTGCTAACCTACATCCATACTCAACATAGCACATGTAGATGACAGCAACATTGACATTCGAAATGTTCATAGGGTCATAGAACTACTAGGGTAATGGCCATCACATAAAACCATAGCCATTATTATACCACTTAAACCAAAATCACTGTATCTATATGATGGAAGGAAGTAAGGCTATGTGCGGATGTGTGTATTTGTTTGATTCATTAAATACTGCCTCTGACCAGATGTTACATGTGCACCACTCCATGACAAATTAGCAATAACACACTCAGTAGTCTGGAGAGGGCTTGTAGAGGCTCATGGAAGGACTCTGCTTCATGATGTGTCTATGCATCTTTGAGATCAGGACAGCCTCCAGTCCTCTGCATGAAGGATGTTATGTGACCAAAGGGAGAAAGGGGATGCTGGATTCATGGGGCTATGATAACGGTTCTCCTATATGGCAGTTAAATGAAAAGAGATTCAAAATATCGTAAAACAATTTAATGTACCACCAACCACACACACACACACACACACACACACACACACACACACACACACACACACACACACACACACCAGTCGACTGGGTCTGATTTGGACATCACAGCTGTGTAAGTATACAAGCTAAGTTCCATACAATGTAACACTAGCACCACCGCTTATGTCTGACTTTAACACTGTCACATTGCACTTTATAGAGGATGATAGCATCATTGAATGCTGAGAAGAAGATGTTGGGAGGAGTGTCTGACATAGATGTGGAGTCACAGCTCTATGAAAAATTGACTGAAACGTTTTATTTGAATGAACACACAGTCGGGTTGACTGTTGTCAGATTAGAACACCTAACTATCTAATTACAGAAGCTGGAGAACACAGTATTTAATGTTAGTTCATAGGTTTCCACCAGGTTATTAAGCTAATGGCCCTAGGCCCTTTACAAGCCTAGCCATGTAAAAATCTGTGTACCCTAGTTGACCATAGTTAGATGGTCACTGTTTGTAGACTGACTGTATGATCAGCGCCAACTGCCCCTGTCCATGAAGGACATAGGTGGCACCCCCAGGGTAAATTTATGGTTACCCATTCAATTATCAAGGCTGTGCTTAAATAGGGTCATTGAGGAGCTCTGTTTTACATGAAGTGGGAGATTATTCCAGAGGAGCAGCAATCTCTGGGAGACATATATGTCGCTCCCACATGTTCTGTTAATATCACAAGCTAGGTTGAGATCTCTGGAGCAAACAATTCTTGTCCCGTTTGACTTGCAGATGTGCAGCATTTCCATTAGGGCAGAGCCAGAGACTGGTCTGTAGAACAGGCCCAGATCACCTCTCAGCAACCTGTATGATACACAGAATAGACTCAGAGCTTTCAGTCTTTCCATGTAGGTCAAGTTTTGGAGACCCTGAATTCTATTAGTTAGAAACCCCTTTGGTAGGGTTGCCAACTGTCCAGGATTTGCTTGAGCAGTCCAGAAATTGATGATTGCCAGTGTCCAGGTTAGGATGAGATTTGTCCAGGAATTTGGTCCTATAATGCCATAATTAATGTTATCATATATTCGTTCCTAACATACCAACGGAATCATATTCCATAATCCTATCCTGTATCTTTGTTCACAACCCTGTGGCCAGGCTTTGCATAATTTAACTTACAGTAGAGTATCTGCTTAATTCAGGTCTATATCAGAACACTGAAAGTTCATTCTTTCAAATGTTCTTACATCGACCCCTAATCAGCGAACGCTGACAAAATCGAATATTCAGAACAGCAAATTTTTTCCTAGGGAAAAATTCACTGTTCCAAAACACATACACACAACACAAGCACACCTAACAAACAGCAATCCACACACATACACCCAAAATCTTACAGCTAACCCTACACTAAACTGTACAAATACCACTAACTATCCACTTACTTTAACCCAAACCCTAACCCATTGTGCCTCCTGAACTTAGTAGTGACACATTATGACCAATACATAATTGAATAACGCGATCTATGCCTCTGTCTAGTCTGGTGCCCCTGTCCACATGCAGCTGTCCAGATGTCTCTTGAAGAGAGTCAGTGAGGTACTCTGTCTAACATGAACTGGGATACTCTGCTAGAGTTTGAGATGCCTCTGAGTTATGACTCTGTCCCTTCAGCATGTCCTATACATGTATGTGCTGAGGTTCAAATCTTTAGCTCCCATGTTTCTGGTGGATGTGGATTGCTTGCAGTGGAGCATGTCTACCAAATCCTGATTGGACATGGTCTTGTATGTCAGGCATAGGTCACCTGTAATGTATGTGGTATGACACTGAAAAGCATGTTTTTAGTTATTCTGGAAGTATATGACATGTGTTGTAGATACCTGATCTTCATGGTAAGGTACTTGTGGGGTCTCTCCAGTTGCTGCAAGTGCTGGTTGAGGTACATACCAAATGGGGCGTTGTATTCAAGCATGGGCCTGATAAGGGAGAAGTATAGTGGTACAATGACCTCCTATGGTCTGGATGGAATACCCTCGATGATAAGGTGGGCAAGATAGAAAGTCTGTCAAACAACTTTGGCAACATGGGTGTCAAATGAGATGTCACTATCTACATGTGTCCCCAGCTGTCTGATTTGTTTCCTGTACTCATTGGGTTGCTGTCTGTGTACAGATCTGTGGGTACTGTGTTCCTCCCAAAGGGGATGGCTACACATCAGTTGCAGTCAGTTTCAGGCCATGAGTCCAGCACCAGCTATCTGTCTGTGGACGGCAGTCTGTAGGATGTGTCTGCTGGCTCATGTATTCACTATGGTGCCCCGGTTGCAGTCATCTTTAAACTTTGTCAGCCACAACCTCCTATGTTAGCTTTCACATCTGAAAAGTAAATACCAAATAAGAGAGGTCCCAGGACACAACCTTGTGGGACACCACTTGTGACTGGCTTTGAACCTGACAAGGCACCTGCAATGTTGACATTATGGGTTCTGTTTCTGAGCCATTTTGCAACCTATGCTGTGACATATGGTGTTATATTTCAGCTGTTGAGCTTGTCTATGATGCCTGAGTGGGGTATTGTGTCAAAGGCCTTAGCCAAGTGCAGGTAGGTTGTGTGGACTGTGTAGCCCTCATCAACGGCTCTACTGACAGTTTCAAAGTAGTCAACTTGGTGCAAAGCAGGATCTGCCCTGTACAAAGCCGAATTGGGTGGGATCAAGGGTCTGTAGGACACCAATGTCTCTGTGTGGAAGCTCCATAATGACCCTTCACAAAGCTTTGCAGACAAGGCTGTTTAAGCTTGTGTGGTGGTAGCTGCCAGGGTCTGTGGAGGCATCTCCTTTGTGGAGTGGGACCACTGTTGCCGTACGCCAGTGTTCAGGTACAGATCCTGTAGCAAGGCTAAGGTTAAATAGCATCTGCATATACAGGTTTAGCTCCATCTTTAGTTCACATAGCATGCAACTGGGGATACCATCAGGTCCCATTGATGCTGTGTACTGCGTCTTTGCTGACTGCGGCTCTCACATGGACATCCAGGATGACAGTGAGGTTACATACAGCTGTGATAACTATCATCTTTGGGGTGAGGGAGGGGTACATTGCACTGAACTGGTCTGCCAGGGTGTCACTAATATCTGTCAGGTCACTGGAATATAAGTTGTTGTGTACCAAATCTGAGCATATATGAGGGTTCCCACCCAGGCCAGACATAACTGAAGAAAGCAGTGTGGTTACCTTCATTGTCTGTGGTGATTTATGTCCCCAAGTTGAACTTGGGTGTCTTTATGTGAGAATGTAGCTTTCACTACTGCTGATCACAGCTGCCTTACCTTCTGGAGATGTAGCTCTGTCTTGCATTAGTATCCTTCATCTGTTATACAGTTCGTTTATGGCTGGGGTCCACCAGACAGGCCACTTTCCCTTGGTGGTGAGGGTCTCGTTCTCATTTGTGATTGCATGGTCCATGCTTACTCGGAGATGTCCGTAGAAAGTGTCTGTGCAGGAGTCACCATTGTGTGTTGTGGTTTCCACTGGCCCAGTGGGCTTAATGGATACCATCTCAGTCCGAAGAAGTGTGAAGTCAGCTTCTGAGCTGTTCGTCACTATACCCCTGGTATCATACTAGCACTGACACAGGTGTAGACAATTCCCCAGAATCCATCAAACAAAATGGACATGCAGGCTTACAGATGCCCTAGGGGGGTAGCCTAGTATGAACCCATTATGATACAGATTGTACAGGACACTACAGATAACCCCAAGGCTGCTGCAAATGATGGTAGTAAGCATGTTGTTGATTCCTGGATATGCTCCGGATCACACAGATATTACAAACAACATACCAGACACACACAGGTATGGCCAACATACATCCTGACATGTGCAGTGCAAACCCCCCCCCATAATGCCAAATACCTTCCCCAGCAGACTGCCCCTTTCCTGACATTATGTCCCCCTTACCACAGGATACACCCAAAGAGCAGTGTACAACAACAGTGGGTGTTCTCAACAAAGGTGTCTCCTGAATGGATACTAAAACAACCACCACAGAATCATGAGAGGTTTGGTCTGCACAGCTATGGAAAGGACCAGCATGTACCACAGACATAATGATATTGTGGATCTATTGACCCGACCCTACCCAGTGTGGGTTTACAAAGTGCAGACCCCACCCCTAAACATGTGTGACTCAGTTGAAACAGTACTTGAAGTCAGTGATGAGGGCAATGTGGTCCACACAGTGTAGCTGGACCTTGCAAAGCCTTCTGTACAATACCCTATGTGTTCCGTATAGATTTGCTCACCAGCTGATATATACACCCCAATGTCATGAGAGGGGTTGCAAACCAGACCAACGACAGAACTGACATGGTCAGACATGCAGCAGCCATGTCAGACTACAAACCACATATAACAGGCATCCCACAAAGCTTGGTCCTGGGACCTTCACCATCTGGTATATATGCCCCATAGGTACAGGCCAACAAGTAAGGACTGTGCTGGAACATGTTTGTAGAGGACAACAAGCCGCCTGACATATCTGATACACCAGCTGACACAAGCATCCCATAAAAGGGCCACATAGAAACAGACAACTGGTGCCATAGCCATGTCAGCATGTTAAATGGTGAAAACAGTATAGTCAGCCTCTGTGGATAATCCAGTAAGTGACCACCAATTCCCACATAGGTGTCGACCCATGACATACCTAACATGTAATGCCAGAATTGGGGACACAAGGTGATAGATATCCTGCATTGGACAAAAATGTGGCTGTAGGGTTAACAGAAACAATCCATATACCAACCTAATCATGAGGGTTATGACATCTAGCTAAGGGGAGGTCATTGTGGTTTTGCAGTTATCTTTCAGCAGCATTACAAATGACCACAACAGCGCCTGTGGGTGTACCTCAGCAGATACATTCAGCAACTGTAAAGTCCACAACAGTACCTCACCAGGAGTATCAAAGAGCTGGAACACATGTAATGTGTCGCCTGATTAAACAGAATGCAGCTCCACACACTGCCATGCTGGCCACCCAGACACAAGCTGTGCCTGATGTAGAAAGCCATGTCCAAGCTGTCAGCAATGCACATGCCGTACCTTGTACAATGTGAATGGCAGGGAGATATGCACATGAGGGACCTGAACCCCAGCACTGACATACATAGGACAAGCTGTACTGCATTATCCATAACACAGAAGCCACCACCACGCATGAGTAAACTACCAGTACAGGTTATCCATAGAGTCACTCATTGATTCTACTCAACAGGGATCCTAACGAGTGGATGGGAGATGGTAGGTATACCCTGGGTATCAATGTTGTGTCACAGGTAGACAGAGGCACAGTATACAAAACAAGACATATGTCATGTCAAACTGCACTTACGATGTGTTGATGGACAAACACACTATCCAATAACCATTAGAAATGGCCTTGGGCACATCGGTAGTGTTTGCCAATGTACACCCATGTTGTGGAATACACTACTGATGTTGGATGAGGCCGTTGTAAGTAGTTCACATCTGAACATAATGCAACATGGTCAGATAGGTTCATAGGTTCATAGGTTCATACTAGGCTATCTGCCCCAAGGCAGTTCTAAGCCTAGCCCAGAGTCTGGTTGCGCCACCCCTTATATGGAAACAGTACTGTGCCCATTAGTTTGACGTGCCTGTCTCCAGCAGTGACACAGTGACGATCCCGGGTAAACCTATGATTTCCCATCCACAGGTCAGGATACCTCTTGAACAGAGCCAGCAAGGTGCTGTGACTCACATGGACCGTGATTGTATTCCACAGCATAGGAGTCTCCGAGTGATAAATCCACCCTCCAACATGTCCAATGTACATCCCTGCTATGGTGTAAGTCACTTGCACTAGTGGTTCAGGTGGATCTGACGATTTTGAGGTGGAGCATGTCCATTAATCCCTGGTTGGACATGCTTGCATGTCATGCACATGTCACCTCTAAGCAGACAGTATGTGACTGAATAGAGCTGTAGTGTCTTCAATCTGGCAGCATATGACAGATGTTGGAGACCCTTTATCCTTTTGTTGAGGACATTCAGGGTCTCTCCACTTGCTGCAGATGTCAGGTGAGATACATCCAGATAAGGCAGTGTACCAGATCACCGGTCCGATAAGTGAAGAGTACAGGGGAACAATGACCCACTAGATCTGGATGTGGATCCCTTCCTGATCATGTGGACAATGTAGAAGGTCCTACTAGCCACTTTAGCAATGTGAGTGTC
Source organism: Protopterus annectens (assembly GCF_019279795.1). Lineage (NCBI taxonomy): Eukaryota > Metazoa > Chordata > Ceratodontiformes > Protopteridae > Protopterus > Protopterus annectens. Next base: position 1,497,389,561 of record NC_056745.1, read on the forward strand.
ATCAGAACAGTGACTGTCAACCTGGGTCCCCAGGTCCATGATAACCTCCTCTGTGCTTAGAGGATTGCCACCTATATGGTAGCTTGGGGTTACCTTGCTTTCCCTGAAGGGTATGACTACACATGTTTTGCAAGTTGACTTCAGGCCATGGCTCTGGCACCAGCTATCAGTGTCCGTGAGTCCCTTCTGAAGGATATCCGTGTCTGATGCACTGTCCACTATGGCACCCAGTGTGCAGTCATCTGCAAACTTTGTCAGCCAAAGTCCTCCCATGTTGGCCTGTACTTCTGAGAAGTAGATAACAAACAATAGGGGCCAAGGACTGAGCCCTGTGTGAGACCACATGTGACTGGCCTGGTGTCTGACATAGTGCCAGCAACTCTAACCCTGTGGGTCCTGTCCGTAAGACAGTTTGCAACCTGATCTTGTGACATATGGGTGTACATTTCTGTTGGTAGGGTTTCCTACAATACCTGAGTGGGGTATTGCGTTGAAAGTGTTTTCAAGGGCAAGGTAGGCTCTATGGACTGCCTTTCCCTCATCAATGGCCTTAGTTACTGTTTTGATAATGTCAACCAAGTACAAAAGGCATGACTTGCCCTTGATCAACACAAACTGGGACAGGTACAATGTCTGCATGTTCCCCATATCTTTCTTTATGAGCTCCATTATGATCCTCTCCATAGCTTTGCAGACTACACTTGTTAAGCTTATGGGGCAGTAATTACCAGAGTCCATAGAGGCACTGCCTTTGTGCAGACGTGCACAACTGGACCCTAAAGAGGCTGTTGTGCACAGTATGGAAATGTAAATCAGTGATAGGACTAAAGCCCAGGATACTGTCCACCACAGTGAAAGTACTGAACCACTACACTATACAGTACTACAGTGCTAGGTCAGTATGAATGGATGTTAACAATTGTATGCAAAGTATCCCATGCAAAACCTGCAGGCACAGTATAATCCCTGTTGTGTTCACAGGAAGCATCTGGACAGTAACTACACAACATGTCACAGAACACACAACCTTAAACAGGAGTTATTTTTGGAGTTCACACTCATCCACAACTGTGATGGGCTGCATAGTTCAACATATGGAAAGCTCACACTGGGCATGCTCACACACTTTGATAAATGAGACATCATTCACACAACATGCCATGGGAAGGCTGAACTGGGCATGCTCACACACTTAGTTCAAATGTTCCTCTTAACAACTGTGAAAACACACCACAGGATGCACATTCCCCATTCCAAACAATGAAGATGTCAGCACCCTATAAGTAGATCAGTAGAAATGCTACCTCCCAGTAATCCGAATGCTAATGCGTCTGGCTCTAGTGTCATAACATAGTTAGGTAGGGGTTTGAATACAGCAAGTGGCATGTGTGTGTGTGAATGGGGTAAGTGTGTGTATGAGAAGAACATCCCTTTTGGCAACTGTGGAAACACACCACAGGAGCTCATTCCACTTTCTAAACACTGATGATGTCAGCACCCTATAAGTAGATCAACTGAAATGAAATCTCCTAGTAACGTGAATAGCGCTCTGCTAATGCGTCCGTCTCTAGTATCATAACATAGTTAGGTAGGGGTTTGAATCCTGCAAAGGGAATGTATGTGTGTTAGTATGAGTGGGGTTTGTGTGTGTGCATAACGCTGTGGAGGGAAAGTGCCTTTTGCCAACTGGGAGAACACACTACAGGGTGCACATCCCTCTTCGTAAACACAGATGATGTCAGCACCCTCTAAGTACAGCATTGGAAAAGATTGCTCCTACTAATGCAAATAGCACACTCTGCTAATGTGTCTGCCTTTAGAGTCATAACACATCTAGGTAGGGGTTTGGACCTTGCAAATGGAAAGTATGCATTTTACTGTGGGTGGGGTTGGTGTGTGTGCACAATGGTGGGGGTGGGATGTCTCTTTTGCCAAATGGGGCTATGCACTGCAGGGTGCACATTTCCCTTAACAAACAGTGATGTTGACAGCACCCTGTACAAACAGAACAACAACACAGAAGGTGTTGTTACCAATGATGCATGTAAGGTTACACTTCAAGTAATGTCCACAAAACAAAGTAGGATAAACAAATGCTCCTTTTACTCTATCCAAACAACATGGCAACAGACAACTGACACTACTCAGTATAGTGCTACATGCTACTGTAACATGCAGATGTACCAGAATATACCTAGATAGTGTTTTGAAGCCTGAATGTGGCAAGTGTGTGGATGTGGGATGTTACTGTGTGTGCATTTCCGTATGGAAAACATGTTTGAGATATTGGCAATATTGTTGCAGACAGTTTAGGTGCAGATATCGCGCCCCCATTCTCCTACACAAGTGGAATTAGTTATCACAGATGACTGTAACCTCCCTATCCTCTCACATGTCCAGGTGAGGGCCACCCTCAACATTGCAGGACACATAGCATCACTGTTACAGAATGGTATCCCTGGATGTGTGCTACATTCACCCCTGGAGGACATGGCACCACATTACAGACTGATATTACTCCCTGGCCATACTACAGGATGTGTACCTGAAGAGTGCCATACATACACAGTGGTCCCACACCAATGAGGAGTAACCTCTACTGACCCTGGTATCTACTGCATCATATGCACAACTGGCCTTCTGTTCTAAGCTACGGAAGTGTCACGTATGGGCAACATGTACAGCAATATTACATATGTATATATTTCAGGACTATGCACACAAAACCTATCTCATGGACAGAGCTATAGATAGTGAACTATGATACATTTGAGGTGTCACAGTAAACACAGTATTAACCTGCTACTTTGCATTACCTGTGTTTGTGGCAGCTGTTGCTGTGTCAGTGGTGCTTGCTTGCTGCTTGCTGTTTGCTACTCATGGTTTTGCTGCTGGCTGTCTGTATATTTTCTCTTCTCTCTGTCTCTCTCTCTCTCTCTTTCTCATTAGGTTTGTGCAATGACTGTATTGCATGAGTGGAGTGTGGGTACTGAATGCTTTTGTAGGTATCTGCATAGGTCCATGTGATGGCCCCTGCACCAATTGTAAGGCAGCATTTGCTAATTGCATGCAGCCAGGTGTGTGTTGATTGCATGTCTCACTGTGATTTCAGGACACTGCTATAAATAGGTAAGTCAGATAGGCGTAGCCCTTTGAGATTGTAGGGCGTGGACGATGCTGGTATGCTGTTGACAGTGTTCTGTGAGTGTGAAGGTTAGTATGGGAATCCAGTGATTTGGCCATTAAAACTTTACCTCACATGCTTTGGATGGTACATCTCCTATATTGCCTTTATACTAATTCCTACTATTGACTGTTATATTTATTTTAGCAGAGTGTTTTTGTATGGCTGTCATGGCTTACTGGTAGGTCATACAGACTAATGTTACCAAGGTCCTGGGTTCGAGACTGGCAGTGGGAATTTATTTTTGTCTCCAGACTTTCAAAATGAGTACAAGACCTGTCAATCAAAGTGCCATAAAGGCACTTTTAAGCACTTTAAACCAGGTCTGCACTCGTTAGCATGAATGAAGAAGGAGGCGTGCCCAGTATGACCTGGCCTTGGCAAAGAGGCAACGCATAGCACATATGCTTGGTCAGTAGGAACACTGGGACTGATATCCGCTCTGACTCACTCATACAGTAACAGGGATGCCTAACATGACACAACCTGCTTCCAAACGTACAGGGAGTGTAGTATGTGTATCCGACAGAGGTGGCCCTGCAGCACCACCTGAGGCATGAATGCCATGTGTTAAGTAATGTAATATCATGTACAATATGCACACCTGAGGACCCCAACTAACATCCATATCCACGCATATGACCCTGTGGAAACAGCTGCACGTCATACAGTGATGTACATGTGCAAAAACATGGAACAAGATACAAAATGAGGGTGACTAGCAATAAATAGCATGGATAACCACACACCCATGTTTGTACCACAACAAGAAGCAACATGGAATAGCCATGGTCAAAACCAATGGCTAAAACCGACTACTACTATATAGCTTGCTGCAGACCACTGTCCTAATAGCAGGAACTGCCCCAGGCCTATGTTCACAGGTTCATACTAGGCTATCTGCCCTAGTGCATGTATAAGCCTAGCCATAGTGATGTGGCTATTGCCACCCCTTATAGTGGTAATAAGTGTACAGAATAGATTCTGAATATTGTGCCTCTGACTTAGTAGTGACACATTATGACCCCTTACGTAATTGAATAACATGACTGTGTCTCTGTCTAGTCTGTGCCTCCGTCTCATATGCAGTTGTCCAGATGTCTCCTGAAGAGAGTCAGTGAGGGACTCTGTCAAACATGAACTGGGATACTCTGCTAGAGTGTGAGATGCCTCTGAGTTATGGCTCTGTCCCTCCAGCATGTCCTATACATGTATGTGCTGAGGTTCAAATACTCAGCTTTCATGGCTCTGGTGGATTTGGATTGCTTGCAGTGGAGCATGTCTACCAAATCCTGATTGGACATGGTCTTGTATGTCAGGCATAGGTCACCTGTAAGTATGCGGTATGACACTGAACAAAGCTGGACTTCCTCTATTCCGAAGCATATGACATGTGTTGAAGAACCCTGATCTTCATGGTAGGTACTTTTCAGGTGCAAAGGTGCAAAAGGCAGGATCTGCCCTGTACAAAGCTGAACTAGGTGGGAACAAGGGTCTGTAGGTCAGTAATGTGTCTGTGTAAGAGCTCCATGACTCCTCCCATATCTTTGCAGACAAGGCTGGTTAAGCCTGTGTGGTGGTAGTTGCCATGGTCTGTGGAGGCATCTCCCTTGTGGAGTGGGACCACTGTTGCCGTATGCCAGTGTTCAGGTACATATCCTGTAGCAAGACTAAGGTTAACTAGCAGTTGTATATATGGGTCCAGCCCTTCTGGAGTTCACATAGCATGCAACTGGAGATACCAGCAGGTCCCATGGATGCTGTGTACTTGTCTTTGCTGAGTGTGGCTCTCACATGGACATCCAAGATGACAGTGAGGTTACATACAGCAGTGATAACTATCTTGTTTTGGGGGTGAGGGAGGGTACATCGCACTGAAGCTGTCCGCCGGAATGTTGCCAATATCTGTCAGGTCACTGGAATATATGTTGTTGTGTACCAACTCTGAGCATATCCGAGGGTTCACAACCAGGTGTCTGACATAACTGAAGAAAGCAGTGTGGTTACCTTCATTGTCTTTGGTGATTTATGTCCCCAAGTTGACCTTGCATGTCTTTATGAGATAATGTAGCTTTCTACTAGTGCTGATCTCAGCTGTCTTCCCTTTTGGAGATGTAGCTCTGTCTTGCATTAGTAACCCTCATCTGTCATACAGTTTGTTTATGGCTGGGGTCCACCAGACAGGACACTTTCCCTTTGTGGAGAGGGTCCTGTTTCCAGTTGTGATTGTATGGTCCATGCTGTCTGACATCTAGCTAAGGGAGGTCATTCTGGTTTTGCAGTTATCTTTCATCAGCAGTAGAAATGACCACAACAGCCCCTGTGGGTGTACCTCATGCACACACATCCAGCACCTGTAAAGTCCACAACAGTACCTCACCAGGAGTATGACAGAGCTGGAACACATGTAATGTGTAGTCTGATTAAACAGAGTGCAGCTCCACACACTGCCATGCTGTCCACCCAGATGCAAGCTGTGCCTGATGTAGAAAGCCATGTCCAAGCTGGAATCAATGCACATGCTGCACCTTGTACAATCTGAATGGCAGGGAGCTATGCACATGAGGGACCTGAACCCCAGCACTGACATATATAGGACAGGCTGTACTGCATTATCCAAAACACAGAAGCCACCCCACACATGAGTAAACTACCAGTACAGGTTGTCCATAAAGACACTGGTTGAGTCCCTCAACAGGAATCCTAATGAGTGGATGGGAGATGGGAGGTTTACCCTGGGTATCAATGTTATGTCACAGGTAGACAGAGGCACAGTATACTAAACAAGACATATGACATGTCAAACTACGCTTACAATGTGTTGATGGACAAACACATTCTCCGACTAGCATTAGGTCAAGATACCTCTTGAACACAGCCAGCAAGGTGCTCTGCCTCAAATGGACCAGGATTGTATTCCACAGCATAGGGAGTCTCCGGTGATAACTCCATCCCTCCAACATGTCCAACATACATCCCTGCTAAGGTGTCAGTCACCTGCACTAGTGGTTCAGGTGGATCTTCTGAGTCTGAGGTGGAGCATGTCCATTAATCTCTGTTTGGACATGGCCTCGCATGTCAGGCACATGTCACCTCTAAGCAGACGGTATGTGAGTGAATAGAGTGTGAGTGTCTTCAATCTGGCAGCATATGACAGCTGTTGTGGTTCCTTGATCCTTTAGGTGGGGGACAGTCAGGGTGTCTCCAATTGCTGCAGATGTTGGGTGAGATACAGCCAGAATAGGGCATTTGACTCGATCACCGGTCTGATAAGTGAAGAGTACAGGGGAACAATGACCCACTAGATCTGGATGTGAATCCCATCCTTATCAGGTGGGCAATGTAGAAGGTCTTCCTAGCCACTTTAGCAATGTGAGTCTCAGAAGAATGGCGACTGTCAACCTGGGTCCCCAGGTCCATGATAACCTCCTCTGTGCTTAGAGGATTGACACCTATATGGTAGCTTGGGGTCACCTTGCTTTTCCTGAAGGGTATGTCTACACATGTTGTGCACTCTGACTTCAGGCCATGGCCCTGGCACCAGCTATCAGTTACTGTGAGTCCCTTCTGAAGGATATCTGTGTGTGATGCACTGTCCACTATGGTGCCCAGTGTGCAGTCATCTGCTAACATTGTCATCCAAAGTCCTCCCATGTTGGCCTGTACTCCTGGGAAGTACATGACAAACAATGGTGGCCAAGGACTGAGCCCTGTGTGACACCACCTGTGACCAGCCTGGAGTCTAACATAGTGCCAGCAACTCTAACCCTGTGGGTCCCGTCCTTAAGCCAGTTTGCAACCCATCTTGTGACATATGGGTTTACATTTCAGTTGTTAGGGCTTTCCACAATACCTGAGTGGGGTATTGTGTTGAAAGTGTTAGCAAGGCCAAGGTAGGCTGTATGGACTGCCTTTCCCCAACAATGGCCTAAGTGACCAATTTGAAGATGTCAACACAGTACAAAAGGCATGATCTGCCCCTGACCAAGCCAAAATGGGATGGGTACAATGTCTGCATGTCCCCTATATCTTTGTTTATGAGCTCAATTATGATCCTCTCCATAGATTTGCAGACTACACTTGTTAAGCTTATGGGGCAGCAATTAACAGGGTCTGTAGAGGCACTGCCTTTGTGCAGATGTGCACAACTGGACCCTAACCAGCCTGTTGTGCACACTATGAAAATGTAAATCAGTGATAGGACTGAAGCCCAGGATACTGACCACCACAGTGAAAGTACTGAAACACTACACTAGACAGTGCTACAGTGTTAGGTCAGTATGAACGGATGTTGACAATTGTGTGCAAAGTATCCCATGCAAAACCTGCAGGCACAGTATACTCCCAGTTTTGTTCACACAAAAGCATTCGGACAGTAACTACACAACATGGCACAGAACACACAACCATAAACTGGAGGTATTTGTTGAAGGTCACACTCATCCACAAATGTGATGGGCTGCAGAGTTCAACATATGTAAAGCCCACACTGGGCATGCTCACACACTTAGATAAATGAGACATCTTTCACACAACATGCCACAGGAAGGCTGAACTGGGCATGCTCACACACTTGGTCCAAATGTTACCCCTAGCAAATGTGAAAACACACCAGAGGATGCTCATCCCCCTTTCTAGACACTGATCATGTAAGCACCCTATAAGTATATTGGAGAAAAGGATTCTCTCAGTAATCCGAATAGCACGCCGTGCTAATGTGTCCGTCTCTAGTGTCATAACATAGTTAGGTAGGGGTTTGAATCCAGCAGGTGGCAAGTGTGTGTGAAGGGGGTAAGTGTGTGTGTAAGTGTGTATGAAAGAAACATCCCTTTTGGCAACTGGGAAAACACACCACAGGATGATCATTCCACTTTCTAGACTCTGATGATGTCAGCACCCTATAAGTATATTGGAGAAAAGGATTCTCTCAGTAATCCGAATAGCGCTGTGCTAATCGTCCGTCTCTAGTGTCATAACATAGTTAGGTAGGGGTTTGAATCCAGCAGGTGACAAGTGTGTGTGAAGGGGGTAAGTGTGTATGAAAGAAACATCCATTTTGGCAACTGGGAAAACACACCACAGGATGATCATTCCACTTTCTAAACTCTGATGATGTCAGCACCCTATAAGTATATCAGGGAAAGGACATTCCCCAGTAATGCGAATAGCGCTGTGCTAATGCGTACGTCTCTAGTGTCAAAACATAGTTAGGTAGGGGTTTGAATCCAGCAGGTGGCAAGTGTGTGTGAAGGGGGTAAGTGTGTATGAAAGAAACATCCCTTTTGGCAACTGGGAAAACACACCACAGGGTGATCATTCCACTTTCTAAACTCTGATGATGTCAGCACCCTATAAGTATATCAGGGGAAAGGAAATCCCCCAGTAATGCGAATAGCATGCTGCGCTAATGCGTCCGTCTCTAGTGTCTTAACATAGTTAGGTAGGGGTTTGAATCCAGCAGGTGGCAAGTGTGTGTGAAGGGGGGTAAGTGTGTATGATTGATATATCCCTTTTGGCAACTGGGAAAACACACTACAGGATGCACATACCCATTTCTAAACGATATCACAATTATGTATGGCTTTTGATTACAGACATGCCATGTGTGTTGTGCACACACAGAATGCCCATGTGTGTGGGTTGTCCCTCACAATAATGCATGACATTGATTACACCGGTTATGGCAATGAACACATGATGTATGTGTGTGCCAAATACACATATGTACCTGAGACTTTCAATAGTTACCATGTGTGATGCCTGCCACATGTGAATACATGGTATTTGCACAGGGTAACATTATGACCGTGGTCTTCTGTGCAGATGCTGCATGTGGGATGTGTATATACAGTGTGAGATGTAGATGCTATCAGCCTAGTAGTGAGGGATGCACACCTGGTCTGGGGCATAAAGTCTACATGTTGTTAATGTACAGGAGCTGCATGTTCTCACCTGTTGTGGGAGTGGTAAGACAGTATTCCATAGCAATGCAGTGACTGCATGCTAAGAACCATTCAGCTAGGGTGTTGTAGATACACTTATTCATTAGCATTCAGTAATTTGTCGGAATCCCTGGTGAGGGTCTGATGCCAACCAAGGTCAGGGGTCTACCAGCCTGTGTCACTTGCTCAGTGATCCCTTCCATGTTCCCTATCACGTATCCCAGTGAGCGACATCCCACATCAGCTGTGGTGGCATGGACAATGACTGAGTCATATGTGTCCATGCATCTGACTGACTTGTATGTTGTTGTTACAGTTTGGCCATGTGTTTCCATCTCATACATGTGATGTACATCAATGGGTAGGGATAGGGTTGACTGTGTACATGTGGCAGCTGTGACATTACTACATGACACACATATTCCACAACTGTACCATAGAGGTGACTGACAACTGACCTTTGCACATGCTACCGAGTATTGAGATTACATTGGTGATTGACAGCACATAGGGCCAATGGTGAAAAGAGACATAGGTCTATAGGTTCGTACAGGGATATCTGCCCAGGGCATGTATCCACCTAGCCAGAATGTGCGTGCCTTTCAACATGCATTGTGAATCTGTCTTGCTATGCCCTTTTCCAAGGTTAGTATACTGTGCCTCTTTCTCACAGTGACACATAAGTGATACCCAGGGTAACCCTACAATGTCACATCCAGTCATTAATATCGCTCTTGAAGATAGTCACTGAGTCAGTACACCTAACCTCTATTGGGATAATAATCAGGAATGAAGGGTGCCTCTGAGTTGTGAATGTGCCCCTCCACCATGTCCTATGTATATCACTCCTGAAGTTCAAGTATTTCCAGCGTGTATCCTGGTGGGATCTGGATATTCTGAGATGCAGCATGGCCATTACGTGAGGGTATGACCTGGCCTTCTATGTCAGGCACAGATTGCCTATGAAGAGGCAGTATGTCACTGAGTACAGCTGCTGCTACTTTAACCAGTCAGTATGTGGCATCTGTTTGAGCACTTTGATCCCCTTGTCGAGGTACATATGTGGTAGCCCCAGTTGCTGCAGGTGTCTGGTAAGGTGCATGCCGACAGGTTCATCATACTCAATTATGGGCATGATGAGGGATGAGTAAAGGGGCACAATGTCCTCCCTGGCCTACATGTGGATCCCATGATGATGTGGCCCATATCACATGCTTACCTAACCACTTTGTCCATGTTGTTGTCAAATGGTAGAATGCTATCAACCTGCGTACCCCAAGGTCCATAATTCCTTGGTCTGCACTTACTGGATTAACACATATGTGGTACATTGTGGTCATTTAGTGTTTGACAAAGGGGATGACTATACTCTTTCTGTCATTCACGTTGAGGCCATGGCTGTGGCACAAGTCGTGTGTTTGCAAGAGTCCCTTTTGGAGGATGCGTGTGTTAGCTGTTGAGTTGATTATGGTGTTCAGTCTGCAGTCACCTGTGACTTGCTGAGCCACAGTACTTCCATGTTGGCCTGTACCTATGACAAATACATAATGAACATGACAGCCCCTAGGGCTTTGCCTTGTGGGACACCACTTGTACCAGGTTGGAGGCTGACGTGGCTCCAGCAATTCTACCATGTGTGTTCTGCCCTTGAGCCACTGTGCAATACCCATAGTGACATAGGGGTTAATATGTACACTGGTGAGCTTCCTAGAATGCACAAGTGGGGTATTGTATCCAAGGCTTATGCAAGGTCCAGGTAGGCTGTGTGGACCTCCTACCCCTTGACAGTGGCCTTGGTGACTGTTTCAAACAAAGCAAACAGGTTTGATAGGCAGGATTTGCCATTGACAAAGCCAAACTGTGTATGGTGACATGTCTGTAGGTCCACAATATCTAGATATGTGAGGTTCTTGATGATTCTTGCCATAGCTTTGCAGACAAAGCTAGTCAGACATATGGGGCGAGTAGTGTCCAGGATCCGTGATGGCACCACCTGCATGTTGAGGGACCACTGTTGCTGTATGCCACTCTCTGGCCACATATCATATATTAAGGCTGGGATTGAACAGTGGTGTTATGTCTGGGTGTAGCTCTTCTTGTGGTTCATGTAGGACACAGCCTGGGACACTGTCTGGTCCCATTGATGCAGTGTTTATTGCTTTGGGAAGGGCATCTCTTACCTGAGCATCTGTGATGTCAGGGGGGGAAGCACTGTGATGCGAGACATATGTTCCCTTTTGGTGTGGTGGGGAGAGAAGGCAGCATTGAACCTGTCCACTAGGATGATGGCAATGTCTGTGTGTTTTATATTTTGTGTGACATATTGTATTACCTCTGAGCATATCTGGGTAGTACCACCCAGGTTACTAACATAACTACAGGCAGCCTTGTGATTATCCTCAGTGGCTTGTGGAATCCTCTCTCAAAGATGGCCTTAGACAATCATATGGGTGCCTGTAGTTGTCTTCCAATACTCATCAGTGGTGCCTTCACATTTTGGGAGGTTGTTGTATCATGTAGTGGCGCCATCCTTCTATTGTATAGTGTGTTTATGGCTGGTGTCCGGCACCCAGGACATCTGCCTTTGGAGAATTGGGTCATGCTTTCATATGTGGCTTCATGATCCATGCATTCCTGAATGTGTCCACAGAATGCCTCTATACAGGTATCTGCAGTCTGGTCCATATTTTCAACAGGCCTTGGGCCTTTGAAGGTTTCCACATCATTTATGAGGGGTGTGCACTTGCTTGACATGAGCTGTTGACAGACGTGCCGCCCTCCAGACAGAGCAAGGGGAGGGTCACAGTCAGCTACCTGTTGGGACGTACCTCCCTGGACCACATGGAAAGAGACACAGAGGAGCTCTTACAGCACCCTCTCAAACTCAGGTCTCCCACACAGCCTTCATGCTGACACAGGAGAGTTTAGATTACTCTGCAAACACCATCATACTGGGTGATGCCAGCTACCCAAACATAGACTGTGAACATTACACAAGCCACAATACCCAAGCTCTAAGGTTCCCATTGATCAGACATTCTTTGGCTATGGAACAGGTAACCAACCTTCCCACAAGAGGGGCAGATATACTAGAGCTGATCTTTACAAACATGAGTACAAACTGCTCACCACTGGGAGTATATCCCTCATTGTTGCAATCAAACCATATACTAATCACACTGGTGTTCTGGATCCCCCACATATGCAAACCTCCAACACATCGATGTGTGTGTGTGGGAAATGTCCCTATTAGCAACCGTGACAGTATCGTACAGGATGCAGATCCCCTTTTGAAACAGTGATGATGTCAGGACTGTATAACTATATCACCTGTAGTAAAGTCCTCCAGTAATTGGCATAGCGCGCTCTGCTAATGTGTCTTTCTTCAGTGTCATAACGTAGTTAGGTGGGGGTTTGAATCCTGCAAAGGGAATGTATGAGTGTGGTTTATGTGTGTGCACTATGCTGGGAGGGTTAACTGCCTTTTGCCAACTGGGAGAACACACTACAGGGTGCACATCCCTCCTCCTACACACAGATGATGTCAGCACCCTCTAAGTACAGCATTAGTAAAGATTTCTCCAACTACTGCAAATAGCACACTCTGCTAATGTGTCTGTTTCTACTGTCATTGCACAGTTAGGTATGGGTTTGAATCTTGCAAATGGAAAGTATGTGTTTTACTGTTGGTGGGGTTAGTGTGTGTGCACAATGATGGGGTGGGATGTGGCTTTTGCCACATGGGGCTATGCACTGCAGGGTGGTCATTACCCTTAACAAGCAGTGATGTTGATAGCACCCTATACAAACAAAACTACAAAACAGAAGGTGGTGGTACTGATAACACATGTAAGGTAACACTTCTTCAAGTAATGTCCACAAAGCGGAGTAGGATAATAAAACAATTCTTTTATTCTATACAGACAACATGACAACAGACAACTAACTGCCAGTACTCAGTATAGTGTTACATGCTACTGTAACACGCACATGTACCGAATATACCTAGATAGTGTTCTGAAGCCTGAATGTGGCAAGTGTGTGGATGTGGGATGTGTCTGTGTGTGCATTTCCGTATGGGAAACATGTTTGCTGTGGCAATCAGGGTACTACAGTACCTGATGCACATTACATCTTCCAACTGATGAGGTTGCCTGCACCCTGTGAGTATAGGTAGAGAAGGGGATGCCAGTAGTAAACAACATAGTGCACTTCTGAAATGTGTACCTGTCATGTATCAACAGCTACTCATGTAGGGTGATAAATAATGGGAATGGCAGGTGAGCGTGTGCATGTGTGTGGGTAGCAGGGTGTGTATAAATGCATGTGTGACAGAACAGATACATGTAGCTGAATCTACATAACAGCACAAGATGCGCATTGCCATAGTCAATGTTAGCATGTGATGGTGTGCAGCTGGTACACTTTGTTAAGTAGTATGGGTGCAGATAACAATTGAGGACATTCATACAGTTACTGCAGCAGGACTGATGGGATATACACACATTTATACTGCAACACACAACAGTTACCAACATGTTACTACTTATACACATCTATGTAGTCACCCTGTGCATCAGCAACGTGTTTACCTTTACCTGCACCGATGTTGTAGTATGCAGGAGGTGGCACAGTGTCATCATATGCACAGGGTGTGGGTTAGGTATGCCCAAGCCGGCCACTGGTAACACCAATTGACATGTGTGTGTATGTGTGTTTGTGAGGGGCAGCAGTACAGGGTGGACCGTTGTTGGTGCAGTGTGTGTGTGTATGTGTTTGCCCTAGGTGTTAGGTTTCTGCATGTGTGTAAGCACGCACACAGTCCCACATAATGGCTGCCATGTACAGGGTTTTGTGGACAGCCACAGACTGCACCTGTCAGGTCATCCAGATCAGTGTCTGTGGGCACGGACACGGTACCTGTGCCTGGCAGGGGTGCTACGGGCGTATCCGGTACTAACCCAGACTGGGTACTGTCATCGGAAGCAGGGGTGTGTTGACTGGACACAGTTCCCTGTTGGGACTGTCCAGAGCCACGTGCACGTGGTCTCCTGGGGCGTCTGGATGACAGCACAGACCCAGCATTGCTGGGGCTGGTGCTGGCACTTGAGGCGCGAGTGGGCCCGTTGTCGCCCGCGGCCACTGCCAGCTGGTGCTCTTGCTGGCATACGCCACGCCGACGCCGCAAACGCACACCATCGCCCTGGCCCATGGACATCTGGTTGTGGAGCAGCTGTTGTATGCCCCACAATGTCTGTCAACGACATCTGTGAAGTTACGGATAGCATTCGCAACATCATGCATGCCGTCTGTCATGGCTATGCGACATGCTCTCAGCTCCCTCAGACCCTGTCTGGTGTACCTTTCCATACGTGCCTGTGCCTGCATGACAGTTCTAAACATAGTGGAGGTTGACATACCTCCTTGGGCACGTCGGCCAGAGGCAGTACGGCCACGGATGCCCCACGAGAACCCATGGGCGACTGTCTGCGTGGTACCATTGGAGGCCTCTGCACATGGCTGCCTTGTGAGGATGCATGTACCACAGGTACCACATTACCCTGATCTATGCCCACTGCTGACTGTCCATCACCTAGGGACAATGGTGATAAAGGATGTAACGGCAGGATGACTGTGCGCATTGACGGGGTTGAAAGCTGTGTACTGTCAATTGGCTGACCAATGGCGGACCCAGACACACCTTCCTGCACCATTACAGACATTTCATCATCATCAGTACCTGGGGCACAAGATTCAGGTTCCCTGCTGCAGGTCACCAGAGCAGCACCAGAACCTACGGGAGGAAAACATGGAACACAGATTACAGTCTCAATACATATTTGAAAGAGATGCACTTCAATACTAATGCACACATTCAGAAATGGACACATGCACTCATGGACACTAACACACATGCACACTTGGGCACAGGCACACTTGCACACATGCACACCCCACAGTAAACACACACATCAGTACCGTGTTACACTACTCAATTTACTACCTGTCAATTACAGTTATTGTGAACACAGTCACCAGCATGTCTACTACAGAGTTACACTACTCTTCCTAGTTTTATAAATTGTTTTACAGATACTGTTAAAAGACTCACCAGCATGTATGGCCTGCCTCGTTGGTACATGGGAGGGACCTGGAAGTGTGAAGAGAGTAATGTCAGTGGGCACATGTGTGCCATTTGTTTTGCACATGATACAGTACAGTAGTACACTAGTTCCCTTATACACATCAGCTGCACATCATGTCTGTATATATATCATGATGACTTTTCCTCACTTTCCTTCTTGACTCCTGCCTCTTCCATATCATTGTATCTGTCATACTCCTTCTACTTCTCTACCCTTCTGAGCCCTAACTATTATGTATATGGCTTTTGCCTTATTGCATAACCATTATGCTTTAGGTAGGATTGCTTTGAAACCAACGGTACATTGTGTATGACTCTAAACTGTTTGACTTCCTTACATGTATGTTGATTTGATTAACAGGCTGGTGTACAATTCTATTATGTTGGCTGTCTGTATTGACAACTTGTCTGTCTGCCTTTATTACGTTATGTGTGGAGCTTTTCTCCACAGGCCTCTACTGAAAATGAAGTTATATCCAGCTAGACTATCTGGGTCAACAAATGTAAAAGTAATAACAATAAATGAATATGGCATCTTACCTGCACGCCGCTGTCTTGCTGCTGTGTGGACCCAACCTCCATCAGGATGCATGGTTGTTGCTGTTGTTCTGGGGCTGGTTCCACAACACTTAGCAGTAGCCCCTCCTGTCTGGTGAGGGGGGGATGTGTGGCCACCCCCCCCACCTGTGGCAACCTGTTGCCTGCGGATATCTGCAGCACGCTGGCGGACATTTCTTATCAAATCACTGCAGTGATGTCTCACCTGCTCATATGTCCTATCATGCATGCCAACATCATTTATCCTGCTAACAAGGTTAAGCCACAGTGCAGACCTCTCCTGCTGATTCTGGGTGGTGCGTGAGAACAGGATGGCATAGTCACGCACCAGGCTCTGGTGGATCACGTCATCCTCTGCAGCAGAGTAGGCAGGATTCCTTTTAGGTGCCATGTCTATCTGGAAAGGTACACAAACAGGTTATCAGCATAGTATCTCAACAATACATGGTACACATTCTATACAGGGAGTGTTAACTTCTACTTATTACTGATTGGTTAAAACCTGATTACAGTGTAGCTATCATTCTATGTCATTTGTACTAAGTACTTGGCCTTCAGACCGGTTGTTTTACATTAGGGCGGTTGGTGGCAAGCACTGTGGTGGCAGGACACATATCTTTCATCCATTGAAGTTGGGAACTGCTGATTGTGGGCCCAGTGTACAAGTGTATTACTTCTGGTATGGGCAGTTGGCCTTCAGGCCAGTTATTTAACATTATCGAGGTTTGTGGTCTGCACTCATGTGTGACAATAGACTGTACTCTGCCATTCATAGCTGGGGACATCTGGTTTCAGGTTTATAGTGCCTGCATATCTGAGCTGTATCTTACTGACATTGCTACACCTTGTTTGTTGTAGCAAACACTACATCCAGGCCTCCTGGATCTACCTTTGTTTATATGCTTGTTATCTGTTAGCTTGTTATTTCACTGGTATGCTACTTCCACATAGTACACATCTTCTCAACACATCTGTGACTCACTACTGTTATCTGCATTGCTTACTGTACGTACTTCCATGTTACACATGACAGCAAGTGACTGCTTGTCATTGTTGCATTTACTTCATTGTGACACATTGCACTCAGGTTACCTGGCATTTGCTCACTGACACTTTTATATCAGTCAGCAGTTGTAGGTAATGTCAGTACACCCTCACTCCCCACTGGACCTTGTTTTCAATCATTAGTGATTACAGAGTTCACAATAGTATTCTAGCATGTCCAGAGGTCAGTTGTCAGTTCCCTCCCCAGTCCAGCTGGTGAGTGTGGTACTCCAGAGACAATGTTAGAACAGTTGTATGTACACAGACAACCCGCTCCTCCTAACAACAAATTCAAACTCATGTGAGTGATGCAACCATATACCAGACTGGAGGCTAGGCTCTGTCTACTCAATACCGCCATAACCAGTCACGTGGCAAAGGGATCACTCACTACACTTCCAGTCTCACGTAGACCTACCACAACAGCAGACCTAACACATGATCACACATGATCATACTTGTAGGCTCAGACCACAGCTCTGCCTATGCAGCAGAGACCTCCTAAGCAGACATCCAGGCAACCACTACCACATAAACGAACATGTGCAACACATATCACACAAAGCCAATGTGCTGAACACTCACAGCCATTAACAGTTAACGACACACCTCATACACCTGTACTAGGTGCCTCTATCATCAGGCACACTCACATCATGTTCAACAGGCTTAACGAGGTGAGGGTCACGGTGTGCAGCCTGTCAGGCACTATGACCTGCCACATAACACAAACACTCAGGTAACCCCAAGGCAGGTACAGGTATGACTCAGTCAATGTCCATGCTGCTGTGAATGGCCTGACACATTCCTCCCTGGACTACATGACATGAGACATTACAGAGCTCTCTGAGCACGTAGCCGAGACAGTTTGACCCTGACCTTTAGTAGCATCCTACCCTCACCTAGAACGATGCCACAATATCAAGGCGCGATGATCCCTTCCAACAATTGACTGACATACTGGTGTCATTCACAGGTGTGCCAATGCCTGCCATCTTGGGGTGGTATGCTTTGCTAGGGACAGCTTGCACCTGTCACCACAGTCCTATTGACATTTGGCAGAGCCTCCTGCTACACCCATAGTGCCTGTATTAGGCAAGGCTCATAAGGCAAACCCACATCCATTTGTATCACAAAGGATGAGGAAATAAGAGTGATGCTACTCAAGACCCAAGGATGCATGCACACAAAACCCTACCTAGCATTCTGGACATCGATATCTGTGCAGTAACATGAACCTGTTTCAGGTTTCACAGGAGCACACCAGTACTACCACGTTATAGCTGTTACCATTCTTGTCAAAATTTGTCAAAATTTGGCAAAAGACAAACACATTCTACTAGGCTTACCAATGCCCTAGGGCAAATAGCCTAGTATGAACCTATGAACTGTTCATTCTCAACTGTTCGAGCTCATTACAGAGTGAAGGGAGCCTCTCGGTTAGGATTTGCCCCTCCAGCATGTCCATGTATGTTCTATTCAGTCGCTTACCGCTTGCTCAGAGGTGACCTTTGCCTAACATACAAGGCCATGTCAAACCCAGATTTGATGAATATGCTTCACCTCAAAATATCTAGCTCCATCAGAGCCACAAGGGCGGGAGACTTAAACCTCGACACGGCTATTAATAGGACATGCTGGAGGGATAGATTCATCACCCAAAGACTCCCTATGCTGTGGAACAAAATCACGGTATATGTGAGGCAGAGCACCTCGCTGGCCTTGTTCAAGAGAAATCTTGACCAATGGATGGGAGATCGCAGATATACCCCAGGGATTACCTCAGTGTCACTGCTCGACAGAGGCACAGCAAAATAATGGGTATGGTTCCCCATACTAAAGGGGTGGCGTAAGCCACAAAGCGATGGGCTGGGCTTGTAAATGCCCTTGGGCAGATAGCCTAGTATGAACCTATGAACATGTGTGTACTGCTATAGTACTTCTGCCATATGTTGCATGTGTGTGTGTTGTGGGGATGCACAGGTAATGGGCAGATCGTCTGCACAGGTGACACGTCTGACACATTCTGGGTGTTCATCCATACATACTGGATGTGTGCTGCCATCCAACCCTGTGATGTGGACACACATTACTCAGCCTGGATATACATATCCGAACAACACCACAAGCACAGTACACTACCTTGCTATGTATGCATGTTATTACACAGTTATTCAGTAGTTATGACAGTGATGCTATGCATGCAGACCACTGGGCCAGTGGAAGCCACAACACACACCGCCAGCACCTTTGCATATGCTTACCACAGACATCCCACATACTGCATGTACTGTGCACACAGTTATCTAACCCAGAACAACTGCACACCACTTATTAATCCTGTCCAGTGGACTACAGATACAGGCATATTGTATAACAATAGTAGGAGGCTACTGCAGCACAGGGCATATTCACATGACGGAAGGCATCTGTTGTCTGCAGTGTTAAGTGGCTTCACATTCACCAAATGCACAGATATTGGCAACATTGTTGCAGACAGTTTAGGTGCAGGTACCCCCATTGTCCTACACACGTGTTATTAGTTATCCCAGATGACTGTAACCTCCCTATCCTCTCACATGTCCAGGTGAGAGCCACCCTCATCATTGCAGAACACATATCATCACTGTTACGAAATGGTATCCCTGGATGTGTGCTACATTCACCCCTGGAGGACATAGCACCACATGACAGACTGATATTAATCCCTGGCCATACTACAGGATATGTACCTGAACAGTGCCATACATACACAGTGGTCCCACACCAATGAGGAGGAACCTCTACTGACCCTGGGAACTACTGCATCATATGCACAACTGGCCTTGTGTTCTAAGCTATGGAAGTGTTAGTTATGGCCCACATGTACAACAATATTACATATGTTTATATTTCATGACTATCTACACACAACCTATCTCATGCACATACCTATAGATAGTGAACTATGATACATTTGGAGGTGTCACAGTATACACAGGATTAACCTGCTACTTTGCATTACCTGTGTTTGTGGCAGCTGTTGCTGTGCCAGTGGTGCTGCTTGCTGCTTGCTCCTTGCTGCTGATTTTGCTGCTGGCAGTCCTAATATTTGTTTTCTTTTTTTGTTGTTTGGTTGTTTTCTCTGTCTCTCTCTCTCTCTCTCTTTATCCGTAGTGTTTGTGCAATGAATGTATTGCGTGAGTGTAGTGTGGGAACTCAAAGCTTTTGTAGGTATCTGCATAGGTCCATGTGATGGCCTCTGCACCAATTGTAAGGCAGCATTTGCTAATTGCAAGCAGCTGGGTGTGTACTGATTGCATGTCTCACTGTGATTTCAGGACACTGCTATAAAAGGGTATGTGAGATAGGCGTTGCCCTTTCAGATTTTAGGGCGTGGACCATGCTGGTATGCTGTTGACAGTGTTCTGTGAGTGTGAAGGTTAGTACATCTCCCATGCTTCATGCTGTGTTGTTCAGGTGTTGCTGCTATCTTGCCTGTTCCTGTAGTGAGTGTGTATGCATACTGACACACCTACCTATATATCATATATAAATATATATATATATATATATATATCTGTGTACATATACATACTTTCATATATGTACATTAGCTGACATTATTGGGTACAAGCTAACAATTAGCAGGGCTGTTTCTGTTAACACTACACTAGTATGGGAACCCAGTAATTGGGACTATAAAAGTCTGCCTGACATGCTTTGGGTAGTAGACATACTATATTGCCTTTATCTTCATTCCTACTATTACATGTTCCACGTATTTAGCACTATATTCCTGTATGAGAGTCATGTCTTAGTGGTAGGTCATACAGACTAGTGTTACAATGGTCTTGTGGTAGGGCCTACTAGTATGCTCATATTCTGCTTTTGAGTTGAGTATAGGGCCTATCAATCACAGTGCTGGAGGCACCTTTAAGCAGTTAAAGGGCTTAGTAGGTCTCACAGGAGCCAGGCTGTGTTGCAGATTCTGGTTGCTGCATATATCTTCACTGTTTCCTGTAGTGAGTGTGTATGGCTACTGAGACCTACAACTATATTTCATATGTATTAATATATATTTATATATATGTATGTGTAGATATACATACCTTCACATATGTTCATTACCTTACATTATTATGTACAAGCTAACAGGTAGCAGGGCTGTTTCTGTTCACACTGAACTAGTATGGGAATCCAGTAATTTGGCCATTAAAACTCTACCTGACATGCTTTGGATAGTACATCTCCTATATTACCTTTATACTGATTCCTACTATTACATGTTATATTTATTTTAGCAGTGTGTTCTTCCAAAGCAGGCATGGCTTAGTGGTAGGTCAAACAGACTAATGTTACCTAGGTCCTGGGTTCGAGACTGACAGTGGGAATTTTTACTTTGCAAACTTTCCAACTGAGTACAGGACCTGTCAATCAAATAGCTGAGGCCACCTGTAAGCAGTTAGAAGGGTAAGTAGGTCACACAGGGGTCAGGCTGTGTTGCAGATTCAGGTTGCTGCAATTATGTTCACTTTTTCCTGTAGTGAGTGTGTATGGCTACTGAGACCTACGATTATATTTCATATGTATTAATATATATTTATATATATGTATGTGTAGATATACATACCTTCACATATGTACATTACCTTACATTATTATGTACAAGCTAACAGGTAGCAGTGCTGTTTCTGTTCACACTGAACTAGTATGGGAATCCAGTAATTTGGCCATTACAACTCTACCTGACATGCTTTGGATAGTACATCTCCTATACTGCCTTTATACTGATTCCTACTATTACATGTTATATTTATTTTAGCACTGTGTTCTTCTAAAGCAGGCATGGCTTAGTGGTAGGTCATACAGACTAATGTTACCAAGGTCCTGGGTTCGAGACTGACAGTGGGAATTTATTTTTCTTAGCAAACTTTCAAAGTGAGTACAGGACCTGTCAATCAAAGTGCCATAAAGGCACTTTTAAGCACTTTAAACCAGGTCTGCGCTCGTTTGCGCGGAGCTCACGCATGCGCACTGGCGGTGAGCTCCGCTAACACAAGCGCACACCCGCGCTAATTTCTTTGAAAGAAAAGAAAATGGCATGACAGGAAAGTGGTGAAAAAGGGGTCACAAAGAGGGTAAGACAGTAGGGAAACAAGCGTGGGATTTGCAGGAGGGATATAGGTAAGGCCCATAGATGCCCATGTCTTTGGCAGCAACAGCTGTATATTTCTATGTATTTTGGTGAGACATTTGAAACCTTCCACCTCTGAGAGAGGTGTCAGGACAACATTAATATTTGTTGTACAGCCAATTGTAATTAACAGTTTAGATGTCCAGCGGACATGTGTGCGACATGGACAGCTATGTATGGGGCGTAATTTTTTTGTGGGACAGAGTGCCCTTTTTTTTTTTTACAGGTGAGAGTGGTATACCAGGTGAAGGAAGTCGGTAAAGCTGGGGAGGTAGGTTGGGTTGGTTAACAGACAAGACAGACAAGACGCATACAGGGACGGTGTATGACACACGTGGGGGGGTTACACAATTGACGGGGACGGAGGTTGGGATATCCGAGATGCACGAGCCCACAGATGACAACAGTGGAACTGATATCCCCACCCATAGGCAGTTGCCACTGTTCCTTCACAGCCCAGGACAGGGCTGTGCTGGGGCTGTGTAGGCAGGGCAACGGCCGGGGCCGTTAGCTGTGCCACACGAGCCTCGAGCTGGCGTAGGGGCCCAAGAACAGAGTCTTGGATCTCCCTTCGCACCACCGACCGGACACCTTGGAGGGTGAGTGGACGAACCCCTCCGGCCACACTTGCAGAGAGGGGACGGGCCCCACCCCCTGCAGCGCTCCCACCGGAAGGGGGCACAGGGCCACGGGAGGGGGGGTCCGGCCTGGCCACTAGTGCCAGGTGCAGTCGCCAGCTGAGGTGGGAGAGGTGGGTCCGCTGGGACCTGCCTTCCCAAGCGTTCTAGGTTTGTGAGTAGTTATGTTAGTTTGGGTTGGTGGCATTTTATTACATTCAGATTAGTTGTAACAGCATGCATTGGTATTCCCATCAAACAAACACCCAGATATGAACACCATTGAACAAGGGGCATATCAATATCACATGCATTATTTGAACAGCAAAACACGGTCAAACGACATGCAGGGTTGATTAATGGCAACAGGCCATCAGATTTGCAGGTATGAACAGGGCACATGCACGAACAGACATGCATATATGTTTGAAACGGACAAATGTCCATGATTAATGAAATGTTCACATACCATTATTTAGTGGATGTTGTTATATGGAATTATAGGGTTGGGTGGGGATAGAAAGTGATGACACATTCATATGTTACACATTGATTCACATTTCTAATAGGTACACAATTAAGTTGAGGCTGATGTTTCAAAATAATCTTTATTTTACTGTCATGCTACACCTGTTACACATACATCACTATCCTACTTATTTTGAATTTGATCAGATACATCATCCTGCTACACTTTGATGACAGGACAGGGGACAACTATGGCTGTTTAGTCTGTCAGATAATCATTCATTCTATCTGCAAATTGTTTACTGTTATCACCATATACAGATTTTGAGCTAGACATTCCAGATTCAGACACACTGAAATCAGTTTGGGATGTTAATTTGTACTTCCCACATGCATTTAGTTCTGTAGAAACACACTGAGGCTTATATATTCAGGGGTTATTACTACTTTATTTATTCATACATGAGCCTTTCTGTCACTCTCACACATTCTGCATCTTCACAGTTCAGGTTGGTACTTCTAGGCTTTGTTCACATATTAGACCTTTTGTGATTCAAACACTTTCCAACAGCCTCACTTCTGTCATGATTCAGCGTTTCAACAGGGGATATATCTCACATGTGACTACCTCAGATTCTGAAGCTGTACTCTTGAGACTACTGCAGGTTACAGTATATTTAATTAATGATGGGACATCTGTATTACAGCACTGTTTAATTCTATCAATTATATTTCCAGTTACACCTGCATACTGATGAACTTGTTGCAGCCATACCTGCAGACTTTCAATTCCTGCTTGCACATTATATTACTTTTAATCAATACACTGCACTGTTCTGATACATGGTACATAATAATATTTATTTACAAGTACTGGGTGGGGTTACTAACCTGCATGGTGGCGCAGCCGCACCAGCCTCTGGGCGTGCATCTCATGATTCATAGAGTGGACACCTGCAGCTGTAATACAAAGGGAATAATATTGGACTACACATCTCCATGGTATCAGCTAGTTGAAATCCTTACATACATGAGTAAAATGTGACTTACTCAGTGGTGGGGCGTTGGGCATTTGCCGGGCCTCCTGGATCCAACGGTTCAATTGGTCCTGCTTGCGTCTCTTCAGGTCCGCATGGTGGTGACGGACCTGCTCACCAGTGCGTGGAATGCCAGTAGCACTGGTCAGATCACGAGCCAACTGGTCCCACGCCTCTGCCCTATATGCTCCCCATGAGACCTGGCCCTGCATGAGTTGGGCCTCGTGATTATGGACAAGGAGCCAGACCATGTATCTGGATTCCTCAACGCCCC
Source organism: Protopterus annectens (assembly GCF_019279795.1). Lineage (NCBI taxonomy): Eukaryota > Metazoa > Chordata > Ceratodontiformes > Protopteridae > Protopterus > Protopterus annectens. The sequence goes on from NC_056745.1 coordinate 1,497,414,006, forward strand.
AACGCTGTGCTCGAAAGCAACGTCCCTCACCTACTCCACTCATGCTGACTGCAAGTCTGTTCTTCAATCAGTTATGCTGTGTATTCCCGCCTATGGGGCTTATATATGCCGCTTTTCCCGCACATTTCTCTGATTGGCCATTTTGGAATTGTATCTACTTCACTGAAAATGCTTTCTCATGCTCCATTCTGGGTTTTATCCCATATATATGCTATTTCTGCATTTCTAGGTATTGCTGTCATGGCTTGGTGGTTTAGTTCCTTGACTCTAGTGCATGGTATCCTGGGTTTGAATCTGGCAACTGATTTTTCATTTTCCTGACAGGAATGAGTTGAGGACCTGTCAATCAAACATGCCAAAAGCACTTTTAAGCACTTTAAACCTGGTCTGCGCTCGTTTGCGAGGAGGTAACGCATGCGCACTGGCAGTTAGCTTGTGGGAGCGGCGCGCAAACGGTGTGCGCTGGGATAAATCCTAATTGGCTACTGACACACATGTTAAGCTAATTGCACACAGTTTCAGTCTGTCTAACTGCAGCTTGGCAACGGGCACGCAGTTTGCAGCTTTTGAAACGCTACTCAGCTACGGGCACTCTGTCTCACAGCAGCTTAGCTATCAGTACATTTCTGACTATTTTTATTATTATGTTACTTCAAAATATATGCTCTATTTCATTCCATTTTACAAAAGGGAATACATTTACATTTGTACAATACTGTCAGGGGGCTTTTTAGTGATTATTTACAAAAAAAATAAAAAGGTTGTTATAGGGGCTCGAACCCTGCCTGCCTACTCTTAGGCCGGCAACTCTACCGCTAAGCTATTATTTCTTGGCTTACTTTGCATATTTAGTTCTTATATCCTTTTCCACTGACTGCTGACTGTGATTGCGCTAGTAGCACACCAGCACAGCACACAGTAGCAAACATTTACGGGGTTTAACAAAAAAAAAAAAGGATTTAATTTAATTTTATGACATCTCTTCACTTTATACACTAATGGCCAGTCGGGGCATGTGTTGTATAGTGTGTTTATTCACATTTTCATGGCCTTTCTCGTGGCTGTTTACTTTCAGCCATTCTAGTCTTCCGGGGGCGTGTCTGCTTGCAGGGCTTAGCCTACAGACACGTCCCCTACTCTCTTACACGGACCGTGTAAGAGTTACTAGTGTGATTCAGCATGCCTCATGCACCTCATGCATATGCATGACATGCTGACATCACACAGTTTAACTGCAGCCTCCGTGTAAGAGTTATAACTCTTACACGGAGGCTTCCTGAATCTGGCCCGACATGTTTGAATTAGCTATTTCAATGAGAAATCAGAAGCAAAGAACAATATTTCAGCACAATCTGCCAACAGTCAAATGTGAACTTGTACATAGGAAAGCCAAACTAGTTTTCCTGTACATAGAAAGGATAAGGCAGATATTTCAACCAAGAATGGGAATGCTTAAAGATGCTGATGGAAAGATACTGAATGAGCCTGAGATAATTAAAGAATGATGGAGGAGTTATACCGAGAATCTCCATTCAAGTGAAGCAGTCGAGGAGCATAAAGATGAAGACCTAACAGAAGAACAACCAGGGATTTTGAAAGAAGAGGTTATTGCAGCAATTGATGCTCTGTTAAACAACAAAGCTCCTGGAGCAGATGAAATACTGATAGACCTCATTAAGGGAAATGATGGAGCCATTGCTGTGTTGACCAAATTGGGTCAATGAGTTTGTAAAGAAAGAAAGTGGCCAGCAGACTGGAAATGACCTATTTTTGTACTGATTTATAAGAAAGAAGATGCCAAGGAATGTGGAAACTACCGGACAATTGCTCTACTTTCTCACACAAGCAAAATATTGCTAAAGATAATCCAGTGGCACTTGCAGTCATATGTATACAGAGAGTTGCTAGAATCTCAAGCAGGTTTCAGAAGAGGAAGAGGGAAAAGAGATATATTGTCAACGCTCGATGGACACTAGAAAAGATTAAGGAATATCAGAAACCTATTTATTTCTGCTTTATTGACTACAGTAAGGCCTTGTGTCAGTCATGTAAAACTATGGGCAGTTTTATTGTAAATAGAAATACTGAAACACATCATACAGTTAATTAAAAAACCTTTATGATGGCCAAGAAGTTACAGTTCAAACAGAATATGGAAACACAAGTTGGTTTTCAGTTCGAAAAGCTGTACGACAGGGCTGCATCTTGTCACCATATATGTTCAATCTGTATGCCGAAGCGTTATTCTGAAAGGCTATTCTAGAGGAGGAGGATAACATTGGAATATGTGTAGGTGGAAGACTGATAAATAATCTGAGGTATGCCAATGACACAACATTGCTGACTGAAGCAAAGGAAGATATGGATCATCTGCTGAGGAAAGTCAAAGAAAGTCAAAGGATGGGACTAGAACTGAACATTAAGAAGACCAAGGTTATGTCAACTGATAACATCGAGAAATTTGAGCTCAATGGAGAAGAAATTGAGATGGTTTTGAGTATGAATCTTTTGGGTGCCCTTGTGACCACTGATTTGACTAGCTCTCGAGAAATATTACATCATTTGCTGCTGGGCAAGATAGCTATGAAGTCTCTAGATAAAATATTTAAAAATAAGGACATCAGACTGCAGACAAAGATAAGACTGGCTCAGACTCATATTCTTGGTTGCCAACTATGGTTGCAAAAACTGGATGATCTCGAAACAAGACTGAAGGAAGATTGACTCATTTGAAATGTGGTGCTGAAGAAGAATCCTGTGTGTGCCATGGACAGCGAGATGAACTAATAAGTCAGTCATAGAGGAAATTAAACTGGAAATGCCACTCGAAACACAAATGGTGAAACTGCATTTGTTGTAGTTTGGTCACATTGTTCAAAGGGTAAGATCACTGGAAAAGGACATCATAATTGGAAAGATTGAGGGTACAAGGTGCAGAGGAAGACTGTCAATGTGTTGGATTGGTATGATCACAATAAGGACAGGTCGGACGTTGGAGGATCCCATCAGAGTAGCACTAAACTGAATCCTTTTTAGTTCATTAGTCTGTCAAGTCACCAAGACTCACATTTGAGTTGATGGGACATAACAAAGTGTATATATACATATAGACAGGTAATATGGATATCATATCTACCTGTACATATATATTTATAATTATAAGTGTATGTGTGTGCCTGCACGCATATGCTCATTCGTGAGTAGATGCATATTTCTCATGAGGGGTTAGTGATCTCTCGAGTAATAATAACCTTTGCCTATACTCGTGGTACATACTGCCACCTAGTGTTACTTCTGATTAGGATATCATCCATATAAACAAGATTCTCTCTTCTTACTGCATCAAACATGCTCAGACTCTGCTTCTTTCTCTTGTTTTTTTTTTTTCCTTTTTCTGTCTCACAAGTGCATGCCTGAATGGCCTGGTGCATCTTACTCTGGAAATCTAAGAAAGGCAAGTTATTACCAACCTGCACTTTGTGTGCTGTTATATCAGGCACATTTTAAAGATCAACTCTGCACACTTCCTTATGCTGTTCTTTCTCAGTGCATGAGACACACAAATATAGCCGGCCTTAGGCATAGGTCAACTAGTTATTGCCGAGGGCACCCTTCTAGCAGGGGCACTTTTCCAGTAATCTGGATGGTGTAAATACACCAGGATGGGGGCACCAGCTAGTGTGAGGGGGTGCTGTAGCATCCTTTTGCCTAGGGCACCAGTTGACCAAAGCCCAGCCCTGCACACAAGGTAATCATCATTAACTTCAGTGTACTTCCCTTCTTCAAATGAGAAAGGTTTCCAGGAGAAGGACTAAGCCATTTGGTAGTAGTGTCTGTTAGATCAATCTCAGACATCAGTGAGAATGACAAGCTGCCACATTCAGATGCATTGCCAGTTTATTACACATATGAACAAGACAGCTGTTATGGGCGACAAGATGGCACACTCAAATTGCAAGTAAGAATGGATGGTATTTTCTAGTATCATAAACTCAGCCTACTGCATGATGTATTTACAAATATTTACATCTAGGACATATCGCAGATGACTGGTCGTACTAGCCAATAGTAGCAAAGGAGTGTCAGTTGTCCTGTCTCATTACCATGGGAGATGTAATCGTGACATTATATTTCTTTCCAAGAAATACGCAAAATGTCTATATGTTTCAGCCTTTGGGGCTTTTGCTAGCACAGATATTCTGTCTGCTGGCAGGCTGCATTGTTAACATGCTCCATAAGTATCTGCTTAAGCACGTTATATAATTATTTTGTATCAGTCTGACTTGTAATTGCAATTTATAAAAAAAAAGCATACAAAATCAGTTTGAAAGAGGAAGATGAATGTTACAACTCACATGAAAACTGTAAGGTATTTACTTATATACTAACAGTCTGATTTTCCCCATTCATTTCATTGTTTCGGATGTGCTTTTTGTAATTCACCATTAACAGGAACAGCTAATTGTAAATAATACAAATCATAGAACCCCCCCCCCCCCCCCCCGTACTGTACTGAGCTGAAAGGGAGCTTCTACAACAATGGAGTTTGCTGTTGTGTTAAGCAACAAGACACACTACAAAATGTTATTGATAAGATTCACATATGCAAGCAGACACACAAGGATTTCTAGACCTACCTAGAAGGGTGAGTTATGTTCCTTATCACATGTACAGGGCAATGCAATGTCTTTTTCCATATCTGGGGAGTTAAACCACAGAGCCCTCTACTCTTTAGACTTCCATCATGATTTAGAACATTTTTTAGTAACTCTGAATTTTTAAAACAGCTTCATACTTATTTATTAGGCTAATGACCACTAGGGTCTTTTTACACATCCCAAATCTCTGACGAGTTCTGGTACCCTTGATTAGGTAAGTAAGCTCTTCACAAATGAAGTATTTATAAGCGGGGGCCTGGGAGATGAACCATTTAATGGCTGCCTGCATCCATTACAGACATAGTTGCCAAACCAGGGATGACTTTCCTGTTCCTTAACCAATTGCACAAGTTACACTTGAACTGCATTAGGAAGAAACTCTGTTTATCATGAATGGGGAGCCCGTGAGAAGGAGTAGTCTCTGGGATACATATCTGTCTCTCCAGCAGGTCCTATTTATGTCACAGGCAATGTTTAAGTGTTTAGAACTGGTAATTCTGATGCTGTTTGTTTTGTGGATATGCAGGAGGTCCATCAGAGTGGGGTCTGACAATGTCCTGTATGCCAAGCATAGATCTCCCCTCGGCAGCCTGTAGGAGACAGAATACAGGGATAGGGCTTAGAGAGGTCTTCATAATACATGTTACTTAAACACTGCATTCTTTTAGTGAGGATCCTCAGTGGACATTCCAATTGTTGTATATGCCTGGTTAGGTACATACCAGTGGGGTTGTTGTACTCAATGATAGGTCTGATGAATGTGAATACAGTGGAACAATGACTTCCTTGGACCTAGATGCCATACCTTTGTTTATAAGTTGCACAACATGCAATGATTTCCTCATTACTGTAGACAAATCTCAGGTAAGGCCTTCATCTCTTTAACAGTCAACAGTATGCTCATAACCTAAACACAAAACAGAGCTAAGCAGCTGTAAACATTCTAATTTAACTAACTCTTGCATTACATTCCTTTCTGCCACATTCTGCATTCTGCAAAGACACAATTTATGAACTAGTAAACTTTCCTTAGTATTTTACACACCGAAGGTAAGGTGTGCAGCATCTGGCACTGCTGTGTCAGTGTTTGAATGACTTTCTGACATATCAGGGTTTACTTATTTAGCAAAGAATGCCTAACCTCTACCATTTAGCTCAGATTTTACAACATCCAGTTTACATAACACACACACACACCTCTCAATTGCACAGCTTTTCGCAGAATGTCGAGATTTTTGTTTCATGTTACTGGTCTGTTTTTCATAATTTTTTTCTGGAAAAGGCAAATCATTGAGGGATGAAGTCAGAAAATAGTGACATGCAACTGAGTTTCAGACTTCATACCCTTCAGAAACATTCATGGTAATTGAAAACCTGATATTCTGTCAACTTTCTAAGTTTGTAAGAGCAATATTTAAAATGTTTCCCTATTTTTGGGCCTTTGTTTCCACATTATTTATGGCTTTGTACAGATTTCTTGTTCTAAGAGGTTGAGAGGTATGACTAGACATCATGAAAATAGTCAATTATAGGCCTAATTCTCTTAAGCAGACTATCCCCAATTAAGAAATTATTACATTGCTTACTGGTGGCATGTCACTTGGTGGGTCATTTTCATTTTCCCAAATTCTTAAATGTTGTCCCTATTTTGGAGCCTTTGTCCCCCAGTTATGTATGGCTTTGTCCAGATTTCTTAATCTAAGATGTTTTGAGGTATCACACACACACACACACACACACACACACACACACACACACACACACACACACACACACACACACACACGTGCCCTCTGTCTCCATTGTGTTAGCTCCTCAGAGATTCCAAGCACTGACATATCGGATGCATCAGGCCATATAAAAATTATTTTAATCATAGCATTATTTCCCATTTAGGTTGACTCTGTCTGCTTAGGAACCTTTAAACTATTTCCAAAGGGGATGGGTTTATTTACATGTGATCACAAGACCTGTACCTCTCAACTGTACAGATTTTTGTAGAATGGCCTGATTTTTGCCTAATATTTTTCATCTGTTTTTCTATGAAATTTTGGTTTTCTGACAAATCATTGGTAAATTGTTTAAATCTGAAATCAGAAAATAATGATAGATGTTTGAGTTTCAGACTTCATACCCCTCAAAAAATTCATATTAATGCAAAACCTGTTATTCTATCAATGTTCTAAGTTTGTAAGAGCAACATTAAAATATATCCCTATTTTTGGGCATTGTCCTGCCATTATGTATGGCTTTGTACAGATTTCTTGATATAAGCACTTGAGAGATATGACTAGACCTCATGAAAATAGTCAATTATAGGCCTAAACTTCTTAAGCAGATTATCCCCAATTAAGACATTATCACATTGCTTACTGGTGGCGTGCACTGGAGGGGTCACGTTCATTTTCATTTTCCCAAATTCTAGCTTTAGTCATATCTTCCATAAGGTTGGTTGTTCCCCTTCTATATATCCTACAACCAGCAGACCATCAGGTAGGATTTTCAGTTTCTTTGAATTGTTTAATGCTGAGTATGTTAGTGCAGCCCTTTGGCATAAGACTTATTTCATCTTGTGAGTCTATCAAGGCCTCACGAGTTAAGGTGTTTCCCACATTTAATTCACAGTAGAACCTGTCTGCACTACCTTTAGGATTTAAGTTGCCCAGGTGAAACTTTTTGCCTTGTCCTTTGTAACAAGGGAGTATCAACAATATAGGCAGCAGAAACTTCCGGAGATTCCAGGGGGGACTCACCTTTGGAGCCTGTGTTTCCTCTTACCTTTATCATGCATAGTTATTGTAAATGAATAACTATATCAGAATCATTTACCTTAGCAGCCTGAGAGGAGACAAAAGAGAATGTTGACTGGTTACTGGAAGTACTCCTGTCGGGAGGATTACTGGATGTTCCAGGTCCAGGAGAAGGAAAACCAGCAGGCTGTGAGGATTTTTGGTTCCAGAAAATCTGGAACTGGAACTTCAGTTCATTTATCTCTTCTCTTATCTGTCGTACATCATTCTGTGACCTTCTTCTATCTTGCCTCATCACTTCTCAGTCCATACAATCAGCTGTGCTTCTGGGCTGACCCCAATTTTAGCTTTGGTATCTCTGTAATACTCCTAGTCAGAACCATGTCTTTCTTCACCTTTATATCTTATCTGATTTTGCCAGGACCCTTCCTTGATTATGACTGTCCCTGCATAACATATGTTGGAGGGGGAAAATATGATAATGGAGGTCAGGCTTTAGAGGTAACTCCAGTGGGAGCTGTTGTGCAGCAGACATTTGTTAAACCTTAGGTGAATTAGCACTAGACTGTGCCTGAATGGTGCAGGTTGTTTATTTTTACCTGGTTTCCTGTCCTTTTGATAAGGCAGTTCAGTTCCTCCATGTGCTTTGACTTGTAGCAACCAGCTTGGACAGCAGGTATTCTATCCTCTCTTTTTGGTGGCAGGGCTTTATCCCTCATATTGGGCTCTCAGATATTTATTGCTTCATCTACAATCCTCTGTGCAATTCAAAGTTTCTTTTCAAGTTTTAAGGATAACGGTGTCCTATTTTGTAAAGGTATACTCTGGAAGTACACAGCTTATAAGCCATCACTCTACGTGTATTGAAAAATAATCAGCTGATTATCACTCTGATGAACCTTTTGCATATCTGCAAAACAAACATCATAACAACTACTAGATCTAAAGACCTAAATTTTGCTTGCAACATAAATAGGACATGTCGGAGACACAGATATATATTTTACAGAATTCACTTTCACTGGAACAGGCTCCCCATCCACGTGAAACAAAGTCCCTCCCTAGCCTTGTTAAAGTGTAACTTGGACCACTGAATGGGAAATTGAAAATTCACCCCCTGTCTGGCACCACATCTCTGAGGGACAGAGGCAGTCAGTAAATAATGTAGTAACCGACAATCACCCCTTATGGAAATATCTAAAACATATAACTTGTGGAACACATTTTGGATGCCTGTCTAGGCTTATAAAGGCCATAGTGAGTGTTAGCCTAGTATACACCTATGAACCTAATCTATGAGCTGCAAAACACACATCCTTCAACTTATAAAATTACTGCATTTTATTAGGTAGCCTGCCAGTCTTGTCTCTCTCCTACAGTGATAGTTTCCAAGTTCCCTTCTTGAAAATGGATACAAACTTCATGTCTCATTTTTACTATCTTCAGATACTCCTGCCTAGTTTATCTTAATCATATGTGAACTACCATATTACAAAATTCTGTTTCTCTATATTGCTGTGGTGGACCAGTTAGCATAATGGTTAAGGTTTTCACCTCCCAATTACAAGATTTAAGGGTTAATCCTGACCTCAAGCCAATTCCTGCATGTAGTTTGCATATTCTTGCTGTGTTGCTGTGAGGTTCCTAACACTTCCCAAAAAAAAAAAAAAACATGGTGAGTGTTTCCACATGAAACTTACTGAAGACCGTAGCTGTGTGCAGCAGCACAGACTGTAGATGGTGCCCTATATGGGGAAGAGTTGTACAGACTAACCACTTCGGGCATCGTTTGTGGTGCACATTATTCTCAAGATAGGAGAACACAGATCACAGATTGTGAGCTGTGTCAGGGCTAGTAGCCACTCAACAGTATAAACATTGGCTATAGATGATTCAATCATATTGACTAATGTGACCAAAATGGGCATGGGTATTTGCTGGTGATAAGTGAGTCAAGGACCCAACCTACTAGGACCACCTAATTGGTCACTGTGTGCCCACCATAAAGCCCATTAGTCCTGAGTCAGTAAGTTAATGGCTATCCAATTTGGGTTACCAGGAACAGCTCTGTTGAGTGAAAGGTGGACATAAAACCAATTTGTCAAACATGAACTAAGAATTGCTACACTTAATGTAGGTTCACTGACAGGATACAGCTTGGAAGTGGAAGACATAATGGTAAAGAGGAGGCTGGACATCCTTTGTATTCTGGAGACAAGATGGAAGAGCAGTGGAGCAAAGCCACATGGTTGTGGTTCCAGGGGAGGACAGACTAGCAATAGTGTGGGAACTGGGGTGAGGGAGTGCATTCAGAAGACAGTGAAATATGTCAGCCAAATAAATGACAGACTCGTTTCAATCAGACTCTATTGGAAAGACAGGGCAGTATTCATAATCTCAGCCTATGCCCTACAGCAGGGGTGTGATAGTGATGAAAAGAGTGCATTCAGACAGCAGTTGTAGGACCTACTAGATAAAGCTGGATGACATAAATTGGTGTTGATAATGGGTGTCCTGAATGGACAAATTTGGGCAAACAAAACAGGATATGAGGACTGCCTGGGTCTACATGTGTGAGGCAACAGGAATAACAAAGGATAAGGCTTCTGTCTGGCAAGTGGATTGATTGTGCCCAATATATGTTTCAGTAAGAGAGAGACAGTCACAAGATCTGATACAACAGTAAACATGCAACTCAGGCAGACGTTCTTCTAGTAAGGAAAGGGCACTGGAGTAGAATTACTGATTAAAAAAGTTATTCACAGTGAAGCAGTTGTCCTACAGCATAAACCACTGGTTGCTACAAACAGCTGAAAGCAGATGCCAGAGAAAGTTCTAAGGTCAACAGAGACTAAGGTGAAGATCTGGAAGTTGAATGGATCAAAAGCACAAGAGTTCAAGGAAATAGTAATGCCTCAGGAATAGGATCAAAAGGGGAAGTTGAAGAAGAATGGCAGCACCTCAAAACGTCATGTGTGAGGACTATACACCCCATCTGAGGCCGAGCCAAGTATGGAATCAAAGTACACAAGAAAGCTGGTGGTGGAATCCAACTTCTGGAAACCATCAAAAGAAAGAAGGAGTGCAGGAAAAAGGGGAAAATAGAAACGATTGACCAGGCTAGGAGGGAATACTGTTTGGCTAACAACAATGTTAAGAGAAGAGTTGCAAAAGCAAAGAACAGTAAGTTATGTACTCACCATAACGTTAGATGTATGTAGTCCATCTCGCCTCACATTCTTCACTTGTGGGTTCGAAGCCGAATATCGGCTTTGACTCGGCCTATTTACTAGCTTGAAAGTCTTTGATTGGCTAGGCTAAGATGGTATCCCACAATACAGTGCTCCACATCCCCAAATCTAGTTTGCTGCCAACAGTAGTATACATCACCCAAACACACACACACCCTTAACAACGAGGTCCAACAAATTATCCAAAGGGACTCTGCAATACAAGAAGGACATGGTGTTCCTCCAAATCCTCCAGGCCTGGGGGACGGTGGGAGGGTAATGAAGAATGTGAGGCGAGATGGACTACATTCATCTAACGTTATGGTGAGTACATAACTTACTGATGTTATGTAGTCCTATCTCACCTACATTCTTCACCTCCTATGGGACAGCGTCCCTAGCACCTAAGTCCTGGGTGGATCAATGGAAAATATTCCTGAGCACTGTGGAGCCAAAAGATGATCTGCCCCTGGACACCACATCCAATTTGTAATGGGAGACAAACATGTGAGGAGAAGCCCACGTTGCAGCTGCACATATATCATCCATCGATAACCTAGCCTGAAAGGCTGTGGAAGTGGAAACAGCTCTTGTAGAATGTGCTCTGACTGGAAAGGGCAGACTCTTTCCCCCTGCCTGATAAATAAAGGAGATGCAACCAGCTATCCACCTAGAGATGGTGACCTTGGAAACCGCAGACCCCAAGCGGTTCTTTGAAAACGAAATGAAGAGCTGGTCTGACTTCCGCCAATCTTTTGTCCTATGTAGATAAAAGCACAGTTGTCTATGAACATCCAAAAGATGAAACTGGTACTCTGCCTTGTTGGAAAAATTGGGGAAGAAGACCGGCAGTTCAATGGACCGATTAATATTAGATAAGGAAGCCACCTTGGCAAGAAAGGACGGATTTGGTCTCAGAGAGACTCTATCTTTATGGAATATCAAATATGGGGGCTTGACTGATAGGGCCTGGATTTCTGAGACCCGTCTAGCTGAAGTGATAGCTATCAAAAAGGCAGATTTCCATGTAAGACATTTTAAGTTGCAGGAGGCCACAGGTTCAAAGGGTGGGAGAGTGAGAGCCTGCAGAATGAAATTGAGGTCCCAGGGCATAACAGGTTGAGATACAGGGGGATGAAGCAGAAGAGTGCCTTTCAGGAATGCTTTACACAGTCTGTGTGCCATTAAGCTAGGTTCATAGCTACATGAAAATTTGAAATAGCCGCCAGCTGAACTTTGATGGTGGCTGAGGCAGACCCTTGGTAGAACAAAGCAGACAGAAATTCCAAAACAGAATCGATGGGGGCTGTGTAGGGGTCAATACCTTTGGACTGGGCCCATATTGAGAGCCTTTTCCACTTACTATAGTAGATCTTCCTAGTGGACGGTTTATGAGAGGACGAAAGAATATGGGCCACGTCTGGAGAAAAATCATGACATCTGACTACGGATGGAAGTGGAGTAGCCAGGCAGTCAGCCGGAGGGTCCCCAGGGAGGGGTGGAACTGTCCCGACATATGTGTCAGCAAGTCTGGATGAGGGTCTAGAATCCAAGGAGTATCCACAATGTAAGGTTGAAGGAAGGGGAACCATATTTGATGAGGCCAGTGTGGCGCGATCAGATTCAACCTGCTTCCCAAGGATAGCGCTTTCTGAATCACCCTTGAGATAAGGGGAAACGGAGGGAAAGCATAAAGTAGACCCAAGGACCAACTGTGCGCAAGAGCGTCCCTTGGAGATTCCCCCGGTGGGGGGATCAGCGAGAAGTAGCTGCTGCATTTTGCATTGAGGGGACTGGCAAACAGATCACAGCAAAGCTGACCCCATCTGCTGAATATACTTTCCGCCACCCGGCAGTTCAGGGACCACTCGTAGGGCATGAGGATTGCTCTGCTTAGCCTGTCTGCAATCACATTGGTTTTCCCCAGGATGTGCGTTGCCACCAAGGACCGTTGGGAAGCTATCGCCCAATTCCACACTCTCATGGCCTCCCTGCACAGAGGGTAAGATCGGGTTCCTCCTTGCTTGTTGAGATGAGATACCACACTACTGACATGTTGTCTGAGTGTATTGCAATAGTCCCTAGAGGGAGGACATCCTGAAGTGCCTGCAACGCAAAAAGCACTGCCCTCATCTCCAGGACATTTATGTGCAAGTCTATCTCGTGCTCCTGCCACGTGCCTTGAACCATCCTGCCGAGATAATGCCCCCCCACCCTATCTGGGAGGTGTTCGTGGTCACTGTGGCTACCGGGTTGGGTGGTACAAATGGTTTTCCTACATTTAAGTTGTTGGTGCATAGCCACCAACTGAGGTCCTGCTTGCATTTGCTTGTGATTAAGATTGGATGGGATAGCAGTAGTCTTTGAAAGGACCATTGGGCAAATAGGAGCCATTGCAGGATTCTCATATGTAACCTCGCTAACGGGACCATCATGATAGTAGACGCCATTGTCTCCAGTAATTGAAGAATTAGCCTTGCCTTCACATGTCTCAGAGGCATCATCGTACGAACCTTTTGTTGCAACCCCGTGATCCTCTCCAGTGGTAGGAATGCCCTCAATCGAATAGTGTCCAACTCTGCTCCTATAAATGAGACACGCTGTGAGGGTAGCAAGGCAGATTTTTTCCAGTTTATTATAATGCCTAACTGGTGACATAGATTGATGGTAGTATCTCTGTTTTGAAGAAGTAGATGCTTGGTGGGGGTGGAGAGGAGCCAGCCATCCAGGTACGGAAACACCTGGAATCCTTGACGTCTCAAGTGAGCCATCACCACTGCCATGTACTTGGTGAACACCCTGGGGGCTGTGGTGAGACCAAAGGGCAGGGCTCGAAACTGGAAATGCCTGGCTCCCAGCCAGAAGCGTAGATGACATCTGGATGCTCTGTCCATTTTGATGTGGTAGTAAGCATCCTTCAGGTCGATGGAGCACATCCATACTTCTTTTCCCAACAATGGGAGAATCGATTGTAGGGTGACCATCTGGAATTTGGACTTGCGTACGTAATGATTGAGTTGGCTGAGATCCAAGATGGGTCTCAGGTCCCCCGTTCTTTTTGGCACCAAAAAGAATCTTGAGTAAGCCCCTAATCCGATCTGGTCTGGGGGGACTGGTTGGATGACTCCTTTTTCTAGCAGCTGAGAAACCTCTGATGCTACTTGATCACTTTGACTGGGTGGAACGTCTGGGATCCGTTTGATGGGAGGGGGTGCAGAGTAGAATGGGATGGTGTAACCTCCAGCGATTATCCCTAATACCCATCGGTCCTGGGTGATGTTGACCCAGGCTTCCGGATACTGGGAAATTCAACCCTCAACTGGCTCCGGAGAAGCACAGTCGGGCACACCCTCAGGAATGAGAGTATGGGGAACCATGAAAGGAATCACGGTCCCCAGAATTGCGGGGGCCCCCTCTGCCTCTGGGGTGATGTCTCCCTGAATATGACCCCCCCCTCCCCTGCCTCGGGAGGGGGTCTCACCTTGTGCGGCAGGAAAAGGTCTTTGTGATTTCTTGAACCACATCTTTCCCCCTCACTGAGCCTTGGGATAAGGTCTTGACGGGAGGGAAAAATGGACTCCTACGGCAGACAAGGTCTTTCCCTCTTGCTCGCCCCTGGTGAGGGTGTCTTTCACTTTGGTCCTGAACAAGGACGAACCATCAAAGGGGGCATCAGTGAAGGAAGACTTAAAGGCCTCCGCAAAGTGACACAGACGTAGCCAGGCTTGCCTCCTGAGGGCCACCCCTGAGCTAGCCACCCTACTCGCTCCCTCGGCCACGTACAAAATAAGTCGCATGGACAAGTTAGCGATGGAGTTGACGGTAGAGAGCTGAGCATTGACAGACTGGGCCACCACCTCAGGTGTTACCCACTAGAGTATCTCCTAACTCCTTAAGGAGATCTCTCTGGAGTTGCGTGAAATGAGACAAATAATTCAGTGACCGCAAGGTAAAGGTAGCTGAAGACAGGGTACACTTTCCGTACTGGTCCATAGTCCTAGACTCCTTGTTAGGAGGATGGACCAAAGAGGAAGACTCAGCAACTTCCTTCTGGGTGGCTGCCACCACCACCATAGCATCTACCTGGACTCCCTTTGTTAAGAATTATTTTCCTTGGGGAGCGGACAAGAATTTGTTGGGGCATCAAAGAACAGGCTGCACAAAGTCAGGTCTCTCCCACACTCTTCGACAAATAAGGTCAAGGAGCTCGTCGAAGAGTGGAGACACCCAGGAGGTGGAGGGCTGAGCACCAAAAGCCTTAAGGAATACTGACTCCTCCTCGGAGGGGGTTTTGGAGGGCCAGTCTCCTCTTTGTTTCAGGATCTCCAGGATATCGGAGAATGAAACATCCTCAGAGGAAGACTTGGGGGACCCCTCCGATTCCTCGAGGTCAGTATCGGAATTGAGGAACTCGTCCTGGGAGTCTATGTGCTTCCTCTTGCACAATTTCTTTCTGGGGGGTTACTCAGGCACAGGCTCTGAGGGCCCCTCAGAAAGAAGGAGACCACTCGTGGGGGTATCCTTAGGCCCTGGCACTCTGCTGTCCAAGGACAGGTGGGCATCAGAAGCTTTTGCCAGTGTTGTGGGGGAAGGTAGAACCAATCCGAGAGAAGTAGCTGACCTAGCCAGCATGCTCCGCATAGCCTCGAAGGCAAGACCTCCCGAATCGGAGGACCGACCCCCCCTCCAAGCCTATGACTGGGACCAGTGTCCCCACATCCGAGGCACCGAGAGGGAGGCTCAGAACTGAAGGGTGTTCCGAGGCATCCCCTCGGGCCTGACAGAGGAGACCCAAGTCTCGAACCATGTGGATGGAACTGACAAGGTCGGAGCTGATGCGGGCACCAATAAACCCCGCTGGGGGATGGGAGCCAGCGCAGGAACATCCCTCGGAGCAGAGCTTACTGGCTCAGATGACAAGGATGCGCTTGGAGGAGGAATAGCAGAAACAACCTTAGGAGCTGGCTCCAGAGCTGACTGGGTAGGAGCCGAGAAAAGTTTGGCCAACACCGGCGACTATAGGAGCCTCTGCACCACTCTATCTACATCCAAATCGGAAAGCCTGGAGGACTTGGAGGAGATGGATGGAGACCTAGACCTCCTATCTGGAGAACACTGCCTCAAACTTGGCGACTGGCTCCGAATTGGTTCCAGTACGATCGGAGCGGACGCAGACTCACTAGGCACAGCTATCTCCTGTGGCCCCGATGACAGAGGAGCCGAGGAAGCAGACTCAACAATAGTGATTTTAGAAGGTGGCTCCAAAGCAATAGATGGAGCCGGAGACCTTTTCTTGGATTTTGAGGATTTAGACTTCGACTGGGAGCTGGGAGCTGAACCTAAATCCTCCTCAAAGGACGGTTTTAGCAGTCCCTTTAGGATTAATTTGTTTTTCCTCTCTTGGAGCACCCGAGGACTAAAGGCGTGGCAGAAACTGCACGACTCCTGTAGGTGGATGGCTCCAAGACAGTAAACACAGACCGAGTGTCCATCTGTGATGGACATCTTTTAAGCACACTTCATACACTTTTTAAAGCTCGAGGGCTTATGCTCTTTCTGCTCCTTAGACATTCTAAGGCCAACAACTGTTGCAGCCGCTACTGACAAAGGGCGGGAAACTGCTAACACAGTGACCGGGAGTCAACACCAGTACAAAAAACAACCAAGGCACAGGGGAGAACCTCTAACTAAAACAGTTCTCCACTTAAAAAACTACAATGCACGAAAACGACAGTGAGACAAACACCACAATGGAGGACTAGGTCCTCTAACTGAAACTGGCCTCCCCGAGGGAAGTTAGGGATACCACAACACACAAAAACACTCACAACTCACAAAACACTAACACAGCAACAATAGCTATGAAAAAGCTCTATTAGGATAACAACAATCAGCAAAAGTTTTCACAGGAAAAAGGTTTTAGCAATACTTAGCCACAGCCAAGTAGAGACCACGTCCGAGCTCTACAAGCAGCAAACGTGATCTGGGGATGTGGAGCAGTGTATTGTGGGATACCATCTTAGCCCAGCCAATCAAAGACTTTCGAGCTAGTAAATAGGCTGAGTCGGAGCCGATATTCGGCTCTGAACCCACAGGTGAAGAATGTAGGTGAGATAGGACTACATAACATCAAGGTATTAGAGGCACCCTACCAGCTTCTGGAACATGACCCAGTAGATGGCACAAAGAAAATCCATCAGGTTGCAAGGCAAAGATAGAAAGATAAAGAACATAGTCAGACACCCATCATAAGGGAAGCAAGGCATAAGGGAAGCATGAAAGGCAGATGGAAGGAGTACTTCCAGCAGCTTCTGAATTAAGAAAACCCACAGAAGCTGCATTGGCCTATGATGAAAGAAGATGAGGAACCCATCTCAGCAGAAGTAAGAAAAGCACAAAGGAAAATGAAGTCAGGGAAAGCAGCAGACCCAGATAAAGTCACAGAAGATATGATAAAGATGTTGAGTGAGATAGGGTAGAAATGGCTCCTGAGGGTACTCATAGCAGTATGGAGAGAAAGGTTTACCCTACATGACTGGAGAATAAGCATACTGGTACCAATGCACAAGAACAAAGGGGGCACCCATAACTGTGAAGAGTACAGAGGCATCAAACTCCTGTCACATTGGATGAATGTTCTGGAGAGGGTGATTGATAAATGTAGTAGAAAGTAAGAAGTGAGGTGAGCAGTTCATATTCAGATCAGGATGCAGCACAACTGACCTGATGTTTGCAGTAAGAATGACAGTTGGAAAGAAGCTAGACATGAGGAAAGAGTCAAGTGGGCATTCCTAGACCTAGAGAAAGCATATGACAAGGTCCCAAGAAAGCTGATTTGGTCAGTACTGTGATGTTTCCAAGTTCAAGAAACATTGGCAGAATTAGTGCAGACTATATACAAGGACAGGTCTACCTGAAAATGCTGAAATCGCAGATCGCCGACAACAAGAACACCGACACCGGAAGATCGACAATGGAGAAGACCGACAGTTGAGAATCCTGACGCTGAGAACACCGATATGTTAAGGTAAATGTGCGATAGGGACGGACATTAGGGTCAGGGTGTGGGTAAGGTAAGTGTGTGATAGTGATGGACGTTAAGGTAGGGCGCGGGTAAGGTAAGTGTGCAATAGTGACGGACCTTAGGGTTAGGGTTTGGGTTAAGGTTAGTGTATAGATACTTGTGTATGTAAGATTTAGTGTAGGTTTGTAAGGTTTGTGGTGTGCTTGTGCTGTGTGTGTGTTTTTCGGGAAAGGTATTTGTTTTGTTGATTGTTGGGATTTTGGTTTGTCGGGCATGAGAAGTTTCATGTTTTTGAACTTTTTGTTTTTTCGTTTTTTTTTTTGTGTCTGTTATTTCATTGTCGGTGTTTTGGTGTGTCAGTGTTATCAGGATGACCCACAAGGACATAGTGACTCAAGTACCAACACTGTTCAGACTCCAAGAGGGGTTTCCACTAGGAGAGGGCTTGCATCAGAGTTCATCTCTAAAGCCACTGCTGTTCATACTGGTGATGGACTACATCTGCAAACAGATTGGAGGGGACAGATCAACAAAGTTCCTATATGTAGATCATCTGGCATTATAGACATAGTCTTACCAAGAAATTCAGCAAAGGATGGGGAATGGAATGCAAAACTGAAGGCACATGGGATGAAACTGAGTACAGATATAACAGTTGTAATGGCAGAACAGTGGGGAAATCAGAAGATGAGAACTGGAATATCAGGGAAAATAGTGGAGCAGGTTAACAGCTTCAAATACTTAGAAGGGGTGGTTGAGGAGAAGGGAAGTCTGAATGAGGAGATCAAAGCTAGAATCAGACGGGCTGCAGCCATCAGGCACAGAGTGTCAGAGGTAGTGTATGTCAAAAGAATGCCAAAGAAGCTGAAACATTAGATGTACAAAACAGTGGTGCGACCAGTGCTACTGCATGGTACAGAAACCTGGGCAATGAAGGCAGAGCAGATGAGGAAGCTAGAGGTGATGGATATGAAGGAGTTGTGGGTTGGCATACTGGTTAAGGTGTTTACCTCTCAGACACAGGTTTGAGTCTCACCTTTGGGGAAACTGGCTAGGCTTAAAATGGCCTGCAAGAGCAGCTAGCTTAGTATTTACCTATGAAACTATGAACCTTAGTGGCTGAGACAGGGGTTAGGATACACGTTGTGGGACAGATGAATAAATGAGGACAGTGAAGCAGAAGTCAAAGTAGTTGCAATTGCAGAGAAAGTCAAATCAAACAGGTTATGGTGGTTTCAGTACTTATGCAGGAAAGCAGAACACAATCTGGTGCAGAAGATTTGGGACAGACAGGAAGAAGGCAAGAGGAAATGAGGGCATCCTGCAAAGAGATGGATGGATTGTGTGAGAAAAGACATGTGACAGTCAGCATGACTGTCAAAGAAGGTATGAGAGTGGAACTGATTTGATAGAGATGCTGACAGTTGACACAACACCGTGACCCCATGTAGAAAATGGGGAAAAAAAAAGGAGGTTGATGATATTTCTTTTTACTGGTTGTTGTTAAAGCAGTCTTTTAACTTTTGAATATGTTGGACAATATCACCCTATTTTGGACAATATCAACCAGTTTTGTTTTTCAGTTGAAGCTACTTCCAAGTAACTGTAAAACCTTTTTGCAATTGTGTGGAATGCAAACGTTTCTTACTTACATTTTTACTACCAGTAGGCTGCGGTCATTGCTATTAGAATCAAAGTCACTCGGCCTGGCAGTCCTTTTCCTGGTGACACATTTTTTGGGTAGCAGTTTACTGATGCTACAGGACTTTCTGGTCGAATGTTTGAAATCCTGCTTTTCTGCTTCAATGCAGCTACCACAGGTGTAGCTCCTTTCTCTTCTGGCTATAACCTCTGACCTTAGCATTTCCATCCTCTCTGGGTTTCTATTTCAGACTGACAGTTTTATAAGTAATCCATATTATTCTGTACTTCTCAGAAGAGATTCCTTTCTAAACAGGCAAGATTCAAAATCTATTAGATGTTCCAGTAACAGATCTCTATGGTGACTAAGGCTTTCAAGCGATTCACTCTGCGGTCTGAGTTGTACTTCTAAATCATGCATCTTGTGAAGCAGACATACTGTATGTCTGCATCCTTTAATATTCTTTAACTCATTCATCTATGTTTCTGCCATTTTATGGAGGTTATATAATGAAATGGATACTCACCTTTGATTCTATTACCAGTTTCTGCTGTGTTTTCCAGTTGTGAGGGTTCCATCTGGCACTAACTAATAGTACCCCATTGAAATGCATTCAGACAGCTGGTTTGCATTTTTAAAATCTGCAGTCACTGAAAGTTTAGCAGTGCTATTTTGGTTATCTGTCACGCCTTGGTAGCAGCAAGGACACAATTTAAAGCAAAGCAGTGAAAACTAATACACCAGAACACAGTTAGTTTCAAAAATTATAAACCACTTCCATTTCTAAACATTGGCAAGGATGCACCATTTCCTAGTTATTTTCAATACTGTCTGGATGTTTTAATTAGCTTATCCCAACAAAAGTCCCCATACGTCTGTTAGAACAAATAGGTAGTAATATAATATTTTATATTACCAGCCATGCATTTAATATATATAATTAGATAGATAGATAAATAGATAGATAGATAGATAGATAGATAGATAGATAGATAGATAGATAGATAGATAGATAGATAGATGGATAGATAGATATGGGTATATTGGTATCAGGGGTTGAGGTGGAAAATCAGTTGGCTCAGCACTTAGTTTCCTCTTTCCGAACCTCTTCTTCTAGGTTCAAATTAAGCTAAGAGTTAAAACAGGTGGCATGCACTAGGCTGAGTTTTAATAAAAACAGAATTTATTACACTATTAGAGCAAATATTAAATTAACATAACAATGAACAGGCATCAATTAAAGTGCTGTACAACACTGACAAGGTGGGAATATGTCTTACATTAGATGAGTGCACTAAAAGGTGAAAGTCAAATACTTTCTAGGTCCAAAATATTTTTGCATATCCAGAAGGTTCCTAGTAGCAAGCAATGTTTAGGATTAAAGTTTAGCCCCTGTTCTAGTACTTCCAGATTGGTACAGTCTTTTAAGGATGTTTAGTCCTTAAAGGCACTAGTAAAACAGTTCTGAGGTCAGGATTCAATCTGTGGGGGATCCAGAAAGCTGAAATGGTTTCACAAAGCTCTTTGCTGGTTACTCCTTGGAAAAGTCCATTTAAAGGCAGGTTAATCTTGGTCTTATACCTTTCTAGACAAACATCTTCTTCCTCACTACATGGAGTGCTCCTTGTCTATGTAGAAGACTATGATCCTGAAATCAGCAAAATGAAATATCACTGTACTCAGTTCCTTACAACAGTGATGACCATTTAGCAATCTTCTTTCATATAGCAAAGACAGGACCCTTCAAAGAGTTCAGTTGTATTCTACTTAGCTCTGTGCTTTCAGAACAGCTCAGAATATAATGTTTGAGCTGATGAAGAGCTACTGAAGCATGACCACCCCCTGTGAAATCCCTTCTAGAATACCCCTCTCAACTATTAATAGGGAGCAGGTCCTGGTGGCACTTGCTAACACCAATAATACTGCTTCAGTGCTTCCCCGACAATATCCGTGGTTATCTCCTAAATAGTCTAAGGCATCCTTCAACTACAGCCTCAAAACAGGTTACATGTCAGGGGAATGGAGGGCCGCAGCTGTCAGCCCTCTTCATAAGGGGGACCATCAACTGACCTAGGGAACTACAGCTCCATCAGCCTGATAAGTCTAATATGTAAAGTCATGGAATGAATTATCATGGAAATGATTAACAAGGACATTGGCAACTTACAGACACTGGACTCATCCCAGTTTGTGTTTTCAATAGAAGATCTAACCTACTCAACCTGGTAAATTTCTTTGAGTGGGTCACCAAGGCTATGGATGAGGGGAAAACCATACATACCACCTACCTTGACCTGGCAAGGCACTCAGGTATTGTTGACAAACTTTCATAACTAGGCATAAATTACTACATAACTCTCTGGATTGCTGGCTGGCTCACAGATATGACCCAAGAAGTCAGGATCAGTGAGACCACCTCCATCAGGAGATTAGTCATTAGAGGAGTACCCCATGCATCCATGTTGGGTCCATTCCTGCTTGACATCTACTTCTTGGAAGTCAAAGCTAATGTCAAAGGTCTCTGGTTCACTAAGTTTGCAGATGACTGTAAATTGCGAACTATCCTCCATAACACCAACATCTTACAAGAGGGTCTAACAGAAACACAAACAAATGACTGATGCCAAAGCCACAGATTAAAAATCAATGCAAAGAAATGCATTGTAGTCCCCTATGGGAAATCATCCAGCCAACTAATTACTTCATCAATAAAACACCCCTAAGAGTTGACCCAGTAGTTAGAGATCTGGGAACATATGTAGATGCTAATCTGGCCTTTGACCAACATGTAGCCATGACAGTAAAATAAATCCCTCTGTGTCACTTAACTCATAAGCAATGTATGGCATCCAGGTCAAAGAAAGATATAGTGTCACTCTATTCAACCCTTATTAGACCCATCAATATATCCAGTACCCCCTTTGGCATGTCCCTAACCAAGCACTTGCAGCAATTAGAATGCCCTCAAAGGTTCTTTACCAGGGAAATCCAGGACATGACTACCCTGTCCTTCAAAGATGACCTTAAGGTCCAAGCTCTGTACTCGGTCTCCTGCAGCTTACTTAGAGGTGATCTATGCCTGGCATGTAAGGCATCCTCAGATTCAGCTCTCATTGATTTCCTGGACATCTAAAAAACAAACACCACAAGAAACACTAAATCCAAGGACCTGAACTCTGCCTGTGACATAAAACATGCCAGAGAGACCAGTATGTGTCTCAAAGGCTCCCCATGCTATGAAATAGGCTCCCCAACCACATTTAGCAGAGTTCATCCTTGACCATATTCAAATGAAATCACAAATTCACCCCTAAATGTCTGATGGAGACAGGTCAACAGTAAGGAAGTTAATCCCCAATTAATATACTACTCATATTCCTTAGGTACCTCGTTACTGACATACCCCACCATATATAGCTGCATACCCACCAGGAAGAAGTACAGAACTAACACAAGAAACAAGCCACCCTGGTGGAATCACAAAATCAGTAGGTTGTATAACAGAAAGAAGAAAATCATGACAAAAATTAGGAGGTGCAGCACCCAGCAGGATAAAAGCACTGTCATCAAACTAAACAGATATTTCAGAGGACAAATAAAGTCTACCGAAGCCAAATTTGAGGTGAATTTGGCCTCCTAGGCCAAAGACAACCACAAGACATTATTTAGTTATCTCTGCAGCCTCAAAGGCAATACACAATTGTGTGCAGAGCTCATTGTAAGTGGAGCCACCTAACTGTGCCAGAAGATATAGCAGACCTACTGGCCTCTAAATTTAGCTCCAACCTTTCCTCTCTCTCCCCCTCAAACTTCAGGAAATACCATCAAATATAGCTCCCCCTGCTATCACTAGGGAACAGGTCCTTAATGCTCTCTGTCTAAGGCCAAGAACACTGCATCAATGTGCCCAGACAATATCCCACAATACCTTCTAAATAGCATGAAACAGGACCTATCAGGGCCTCTGGAATTGCTATATAACTATAACCTGAAAACAGGTTTTGTGCCTCATGAATGAAGAACAGCAACAGTATCCCTCAAAGCTGGGCCATCTACAGACACTGGAAACTACCAACCCATAAGTCTCACTGGTTCTATATCTAAAGCCATGGAAAGAATTATCATGGAAGTGATCAGTTCTGATACAGTAAAGCTCCAGACACTGCACCCAACCCAGTTTGGTTTCATCAACAGCAGATCGTGCTACTCAACCTGTTGAACTTCTTTGAGAAGGTCAGCAAAGCAATGGATGAGGCCGAAATGGTTCACACGGCCTACCTTGACCTGGCCAAGGCACTTGACACAATACCCCACTCGGGCATTGTTGACAAACTCAAGAGGTTAGAATGTAGTATAGGGCAGGTAATGTTGTTATTGTGCTGTAGGGGCGCTGTGGGGGATTAACAACATGTAGTGTTGGTTCTGTATTCTCTGGTCACTTGTTGGTTCATGGCTATGGGGAAGATGTGAACATGTAACATGGGTGCGCACCTGGAGGTTCTTATTAAAGAAAGGCCTTACAACTTCAGAACCGTGTGGTCTCCTTATTTACCAGGATATAACATATTGGCGACGAGGATGGGATTCCTCAGAGTCCGCTGAGCGGGTGCAGTTAATGTCGGAAGAGACTGGGGCTGCCGGAGTTATGTCTGTTTCCATGTTAGGGTCGCTGGTTGCGAACACAGACCTGGGAGGAGTATTGTGAAGTGTTGGAACATTTTTGAAGCAAACCAGATAATGGAAGTGAGCCATATTGCTGAGCTCGGTGGGCAGCAAGACGTACAGTCTGATGAGGAACTTATTGAGTCCTGATAAACCGGGGAATAAATCGTTCACGGAGTTGATGAGCTTGCTTCAGTCACATTATAACCCGTGAGATAGTCCAAAGGTTCAAGTTAAATTCAAGGACTAGAATGGCCAATGAAATGGTAACGGAGTATGTTGCAGTGCTGAGGGAGCTGGCGCAACACTGTAATTATGGTGACAGACTGACAGAAATGCTACGTGATAGGCTCGTATGTGGCGTTGCAGATGACCGGATTGTTAGCGGAGCCTGAGTTGTCATTTGAAAAGGCCTTGAAGCTGGCACAGGCCATCGAGACAGCGAATAAAGACATTCGTGATTTACAACCAAGAACAATCGAGGGGGTTGGGAGCAGGAGTGCTACCCCACTGGCAGTGCATAAAGTGGTCATGGAGCATAAACCACAAGGGAAGTCTGGTCAGTATGCCTGTTACAGGTGTGGCGGTGAACATCTGTCACGGAACTGTCGTTTCTTAAATGAAAAATGTCATGCTTGCGGAAAAAAGGGCCATGTGAAGAAAATGTGCAGGTCAACACCCTCTAGGGACCAGCAGAGAAAGGGGGAGGAAAAGAGCAGCATAACGGACAGAAAGGGAAACTGGAAAATAAAACAGCAGTATGCACACCACATGCATGAAGGTACAGATCAACAAACCAGGGAAGAAGAGGAAGTGTTTACTATGTTTAACATGAAAGAGGCAAGGATGGAAAGAGTCGATCCCATTACAACCCAGTTGGACTTAAATGGTAAAATGGTGCAGTTTGAAGTGGATACTGGATGTAGTGTGACAGTTCTGTCAAAGGCTGAGTATGGGAAGTTATGGCTAAAAGAAGCTCAGGAGCTGCAGGACTGTTCAGTGACTTTGAAAACATATACAGGTGAAACAGTTCCCACACTAGGGATGGCAAAAGTAACTGTAACACATAAAGACAAAGTCAAACAGTTGCCAGTCATGGTGGTGGCAGGTAATGGACCAAACCTGTTAGGCGGGCGTGGCTAAAGGAGCTGGAAATGGGCTGTCTACAGCTCCATAAAGTAGAACAGCATGTGCTGACCTTGCAAGATGTGCTGGAGAACAACAAAGAAGTGTTCAAAGAGGAACTGGGTACCTGGAGGGGTCCACCAGCAAAGATAAAGATTTTACAAACCAAGACCGCAATGAAGAAGAAAGTGGAGACTGAGTTGGAGCGACTCACCAAGCAAGGTATAATTGAACCAGTAAAGTTTTGAATGGGCACCCATTGTTCCAGTATTAAAGCCAGATGATACTGTATATGTGGTGACTACAAGCTAACAGTGAACCAAGTTGAAGCTGGAGCAGTATCCAATACCAAAGGTGGAGGATGTATTTGAAAAGCTGTCGGAGGTGAAAAGTTTAGCAAACTGGACCTCAGTCATGCTTATCAACAAGTCGTTCTGGAGGAAGGGTCAAAGTCATATGTCACCCTTAACACACACAAAGGTTTGTTCCAAGTAAATCGTTTACCCTTTGGTGTTTCCTCTAGTCCAGCTATTTTCCAGAGAATAATGGAGGGACTGGTGGCAGGAATTCAAGGTGGCTGTTTATTTGGACTACATCCTGTTGTGGTAGGAACAACGCATCTGGAGACTCTGAACGAGGTGCTGAGGTGACAGAGGCTGGTCTGCGGGTGAAGCGGAGTAAATGTGCTTTCATGGAAAAGGAAGCAGAGTTCCTGGGTTACAAGATGGATGCATCGGGCCTACACCCCCTGCCAAACAAGGTAAAAGCCATCCAACAGGCACCTGCACCCACAAATGTTACAGAGCTGAAGGCCTACTTAGGCTTACTCAACTATTATAACAGGTTCCTACCAAATCTGTCAACGCTGTTAGCTCCTTTACATAAACTATTAAGGAAGGAGACCCTGTGGACGTGGCAGAAGGAACAGGACAGAGCGTTTGAGCAGTCCAAGGAACTAATGCAGTCCTCAGAGGTTTTGGTGCACTACGATAGTCACAAGGACTTAATTCTGTCATGTGATGCCTCACCTTATGGGTTAGGGGCCGTGTTGGCACACCGTATGCCAGATGGACAAGAAAGACCCATTGGGTTCATGTCACGAACCTTAACACCAGCGGAGTCAAACTATTCCCAGCTAGACAAAGAGGGTTTGGCTGTAATTTTTGGAATTAAGCGGTTCCACAAATACCTCTATGGCAGGAAGTTTACTGTTTGCACCGATCATAAGCCCTTGTTGTCACTGTTCAACGAGATGAAAGCCGTGCCTCAGATGGTTTCTCCCCGCATTCAGAGATGGGCTGTAACATTGAGAGCTTATGAATATGAGATTGTTTATAAGCCCGGAAACACCATAGCAATGCAGACATCTCCAGGAAGAGGAAACGGAGGACCGAGTTTTGATGATGGAGGACATCACGGTGTCAGCGAGGGAACTGGCAGTGGGTCCAGCAAGGCTGGACAACACAACAAACTGATCCAGTTTTTCGGCCCTATGAGGTGAGGAAAACAGAGCTGAGTGTGCAAGATGGATGCATGACAACAGCTGCACCAGGGTCATGTGGGCATCACCAATGAAGGCCTGTTATTTCTGGTGGCCCAAGTTGGACCACGACATTGAAGTCGCTGTGAAAGAGTGTAACACCTGTCAACAACATCGCAACTCACCTGTGGCGGCACCACTACACCCATGGTAGACCTTGGCAGAGACTTCATATAGACTATGCAGGGCCTTTTATGGGGGCAATGTTTTTGATAATAATGGATGCTCATTCTAAATGGATGGATGCCTACCCAGTCAAAACAACCACTTCCACCACTACCATTGAATGCCTGAGGAAGAGTTTCAGTAGCCAAGGACTACCAGAGACTATTGTATCAGATAATGCTTCATGTTTCATGAGTGGAGAGTTCAAGGGTTTTCTGGAAAAAATGGCATCGTACACGTCACATCAGCACCATACCATGCGGCTTCAAATGGTTGTGCTGAAAGGGCTGTCCAGACCTTTAAAGCAATGATGACAAAGGCCGGAGACGGAAGTATGGCAGCAAAAGTGTCAAGGGTGTTATTCAACATTGTCACCTGCTGAGATGTTGCAAGGACGGAGATTAAGGTCAACATTGGATCTGGTGCATCCAAACATCCGAGCTAAGGTGGAGAGGACACAGTGGAGGCAAAAAGAACATCATGATCGACGACGGAGAGAGAAGTTTCGAGATGCAGTGATGACTCGAAACTTCAGCTATGGACCTAAATGGATTCCAGGGTTCATTGTTAAGAGCACAGGTCCACTGTCGTACCAGGTGAGGTTGAATGGAGGTTTCTTGGTGAGGAGACATGTGGACCAGATAACAGAAGAAGTACTTCATGGAACTGCAAGCCCCGGAAATACCATTAGTTTCGGGAGAAGGGCTCGCAGCGGCAGGAGGATCTCCGATCCTGGGGCCCGAGGAAGACCGCCAGGACTCGGAAGGAGAGGTTCCCGAGGACCCAACCTTTCCAGGGATGGACACACCTGTACCAGAGGTGGTAACTGTGACACCGGAGTCACCTAGTGTGGTACCATTGGCACTGGTTAAACCTAGTTACTTGAAGGACTATCAGTGTTAAAAGTGCATGTATAGGTTAGAAGGACAACATAACTTGATTGCCTGGTAACCGTTTAATAACTAGCCGGTTATTTAGAAATTAAGTGACTGGATGGATTGGTTTTTGACTTGCTCCCTCGTTTCTCTTATGTAAGGAGGCGTATGTCATAGCTTAAGAGGGGAGGAATGTAGTATAGGGCAGGTAATGTTGTTATTGTGCTGTAGGGGCGCTGTGGGGGATTAACAACATGTAGTGTCGGTTCTGTATTCTCTGGTCACTTGTTGGTTCCAGTGTACGTATGGCTATGGGGAAGATGTGAACATGTAACATGGGTGCGCACCTGGAGGTTCTTATTAAAGAAAGGCCTTACAACTTCAGAACCGTGTGGTCTCCTTATTTACCAGGATATAACAAGGTACAAACCTGTATGTCACCCAGTGGATAGCCAACTGACTCACAGACAGGACCCAGGAAGTTAGAATTGGTAGTCTACCTCTACAAAGAGGCCAGTCACAAGTGGAGTCCCTCAGGGATCAGTCCTTGGACCACTCCTTTTTAGGATTTAATTATTTTAAGTCAAGGCCAATGTCAGTGGTCTCTGGCTGACTAAATTTGCAGATGATTGCAAATTATGAGCTGTCATTGAATCCCCACACTTACACAAAAGTTTTCCAGGAGGGGCTGGCACAGACAAACAACTGGTGTCAGAGCCATGGACTAAAACTAAATGCCAAGAAATGCATAATAGTATCCTTCCGGACGTTATCCACTACTAAATACCAAAAAATGCATAATAGTATGCTTCGAGAAGTAATCCACCCCTGGTAACTATCATATTGACAACACAACCCTTAGAAATGACCCAGTAGTCAGGGACTTAGGGACAGACATAGACAGTAATCTAGCCTTTGTCAACTGTAGAACACTGGTTTAATATGCTAGTGAATTAGTAACACATCAAAAAGTACTTAGCGCCTTCACCCATAGAATATGGGCATCATAAGAGTACAAACACTGTCACAGCAAATACAATTTAAATAGAAGCAGCAATTAGTACATAATTAATTAGTTAATCAAACCATAATTAATACAAACCAATTTTAATTAACCTAGTCTAACATTCATTTATTTGAATTAATTAAAATTGGTTTGTATTAATTATGGTTTGATTAATTAATTATGTACTAATTGCTGCTTCTATTTAAATGGTATTTGCTGTGACAGTGTTTGTACTCTGATGATGCCCATTCTATGGGTGAAAGCGCTAAGTACTTTTTGATGTGTTACTAATTCACTAGCATATTAAACCAGTGTTCTACAGTTGACTTGGCTCGTCTTGGTTTGTTTTACTGGTTTTGTTCTCTTTTGGAGTTTTGGAATAGTAATCTAGGCTTTGACCATCACATGTCTACAGTAGTGAGGAAATCATTCTATGTTGCATAACTTATAAACAAAGGTATGGCATCTAAGTCCAAGGAAATCATTGATCCACTGCATTCAGCATTCATCAGACCTATCATTGAGTACAATGCCCCCTTTGGTATGTACCTAACCAGACATATCCAACAACTGGAACATCCACAGAAGTTTCTCATTAAAAGAATACAAGGTGTAAGTAAAATGTTCTATGCAGACTTGCCTCAAGGCCCTATCCCTGTATTCTGTCTCCTACAGACTTTTGAGGGGAGATCTATGCCTGGCGTACAGGACATTGTCAGACCCAGTCTGATGGACCTCCTGCATATCCACAAAACAAATAGCACCAGAATTACCTATTCTAAAGACTTAAACCTTGTCTGTGGTATAAATAGGACCTGCTGGAGAGATAGATATGTATCCCAGAGACTACAGTGTCTACAGAACAGGCTCCCCATCATGTGAAGCAGAGTTCCTCCCTAACCCAATTCAAGTGCAACTTTGACAACTGCATGGGAAACCGGAAATCCATCCCTGGTTTGGCACCTATGTCTCTAATGGCCATAGGTAACCTATAAATGGTTAATCTCACAGGCCCATGCTTACACTTATCAAGGGTATCAGAACTTGTCAGACATTTGGGATGCATGGATAGGCTTAAAAAGGCCCTTGTGGTCATTAGCCTAGTAAACACCTATGAACCTATGAGGAGTACCCAGGTAAGGAGTCATGAGAAGAACTGGCTGTAGTGACATCTCTTGCAAGGCTGAGACAGTTGAATTACACATCTAGTCCACTTCTGTGGACCAGGACAAAGACAGTAGAATGAAAATTTTGCATGCAAAATACACCCAGGCAATGCAGTACATACCCTTACCTACACATATCTGAGGGGTAGGCAGAGTACAGACATCATCATTTGCACAGGACAGATGGTGCACAGTGACAGGGAACAACAAAACTAACATAGGTGAAAGTGCTGTGAATGGGTGAATACAGCAGCCAGGCACATAGCTAGGAGGTTGGAAGAGACAGAGGTCACATTCTCTGAGAAATGGAAAGAGTTTCTAGGAAGGGAATGCTGGCTGAGTATTCTGGTTGGCCTTTCTATACCACAATCGGAGACACCCCCTCCCATTGGAAGGTATTGAACTTAGAAGCATGTACAGGAACCTTGCTGTGGTCATCATATACAGATGTAGTAGCTTGCCAGTGTAATTGACCACATTCATAGTCGCGCTATGGCACTGCACTAAGGACATCACTTAGGGATATGGATGATGTGGGACTGCATGATCTGAAGTAGCAGCACCTGTGAGGTGTACTCATAGTGAAGACTCAGAAGCATTGGCCATGACTGTGAGAATGCCCATACTTAGGTGTGGAAGCAGCCATGAAAAGTGTGATTTTGTGCCCTGCAGTTCTGTTCCTGGTATGCTGATCCTATGTGTGTCCTAACGCATCACTCACGTAGCACTATATAATGCACACCATTTATTGCTACATAACTGTGTTATGACTTTCAGAACACCCTCCTGAATTTGTTT